>NW_015519316.1:0-482 GCF_001515645.1 Sinocyclocheilus grahami | reverse complement strand
CATCTTCTCATATCTATTTTAAACGCAAACCTTACGAGTTAAATTCATTTTAACTACTGTCGTACAGCTGCTCAAATACTTTTGGCCATGAAAATGAATGTAATTTTCTCTTTACTTTGATTTGATAGTTTGTGTAGACCAACCCAACAAAAACACTAATGTTTGTAATCAAATGCATAATGAAAAAACACTAATGTTTGTATTAAAATCATTTGCATAATAAAATGTGAGTGTGAGTAATAAGTGTAGTGCTTTGATTAGATTGTGCTTCACACACTGTAGTAAACTGTTCATGGCTCACCTCAACTTCATACAGCAACCCCGGGTCCTCCTTGAACAGTGCAGGCAAGAGCAGAATAGCTGCTTCCAACTGTTGGCCTTTAAACAAAATAACATCATTAGGTTTACATAACATGGGGGATGCTTTTACCCAATACTTTTGTTTTGTTTTTTAAACATTCATTACTGTGTGTAAAGCCCAA
>NW_015519315.1:0-1220 GCF_001515645.1 Sinocyclocheilus grahami | reverse complement strand
CAGCAGCAGCAGCAGTATAACGGGTTGAATGTGACCCAGGTGTGGTTTGTGATATATCACAGGTTTGGGGGATCAGATATCTCACAGACAGCAGCAGTAACAGGTTTGGAGAGGGTGTGAGAATCGGTGGGTGACACTGGTGCCGCCCCCATTAAAACACTCCACAGTGTGCTGAGTTTGTTCATGTTATTTGTAGGGTGAGTAATTGGATTCCAGACGTGTCATCAAAGCATATTAGAAAACAATCCAATGTGAAATCACACAGCGGGCTAAAAGGCCACGTGCCGCTTACCATCGAGAATAAACAAAATCCATGATGTCATTCTCCTTTGGCCCGTCCAATCAATCATTCCCACGCCGATTTCCCCTCCCCAGCTTCGTGTGTAATTTCCCACAGAAGTTCATTGCTCATTCTCTCTTGATCTGCGATTCTCTTCTGCAAACACTCAGGCAATCTTTCAAAATTCATTACAGGTTTGGAGAAGTGTAAGAGACACTGTTGCCGTGACCTTTAACCTTTGCTTTTTTAATGCAATCTGCTTCATCCATCAGTGCTGGGGAGGAAGAGTCCGATAGAATTCATCTCTGACAAGTAAAGGAAGTATTACGTTTCTGTTGCATTTGCATCCACCCACAATGACACGACATACACACATACAGCAGACAATATCACGCCACAACCCGTGATGAATCAAATTAAGCTGAAATCTAATTATTAAAACCTTAAAGGGATGGTTCACCTAAAATGAAAATTCCATCATCGTTTACTCTTCTGAACCAACATGAACGCTGAATGAGATCTAATGGTGTTTCGCATGCAAACATCAATTCTGAATATGTGAATGGACTTTGAAAAGGAATTAAATTGAATTTTTTTTGTCCTTTTTGTAGTGCAAACATTCTGCTAAACATCTCTTTTTGTGTTCCACAGAAAATAAAAGTTATATGGGTTTGGAACGGCCTGAGTGTGAGTAATTGATTTTCATTTTTGGGGTGAATTGTTCCATTATAACTCTCCCGATGTGTTGGGGGTCAATTTGATCCACACTTGATGGTCACACTGCTCAAAATACTGGTTTAACTATGCATTTCTTCTAGAAATTTTGCGAATATTTCTAATTTAGGATCATGAACGTGCATGCAAGGTTTCGACATGTGTTGGAAGGACCGTAAAAAATGTGTTGTGGTAAAATTGACCCCCCCCCCCCCCCCCCCCCCCT
>NW_015519314.1:2120-2828 GCF_001515645.1 Sinocyclocheilus grahami | reverse complement strand
TAATGATCTTTAAAATAGCATCATATGACCCCTTTAATACTTTACTATATAGGTTATGGGTGAATGATTTTATCAGTTTATTATTCATGCAACAATAGGGTGATTTCAGGTAAAGTTGGCCACTTTTTGTAAAACGTATAATTTAGATGTTTTTGAATTTTCTTTTCCTTATTACTTTTGTTAACTTTAAGGTCCAGCTATAATATTTCAATTTGAATACAGTTCATGTAAAGTGTTATTTGCAAGCTATAGGCCTATACCAATAAACATTTTGAGATCATGCACAAATTTCTTTTCAGGTAAAGTGGGCCAGCTGGTCTGGTAAAGTGGGCCATACCTTATCAAATAAAATATTCTGCATCTTAATTAAAAACCAATGATATATTAACACATATTATCAGACAGACATTTTTACCAACATATTTAACAAACCCAAAATTATATAACCTATAGGTTATGAGTAAAATAAATCATGTGTTAATCTTCATCTCAATTCATTGATAAAAATGAACTCTACAATATATACAAAATGTGACTATAACACAAGCAAGAATAAATAGGCTAAACAAATAACAAGAGGAACATTTAAAATGATAATGTAAAATAAGTGTTCTCTAAACACTTTAAAAGAACTTTAATTGTGTTCATATTTTAAGATTTTTTCACTCCACAGGTTAACTTCATGCCTTGCCTTCCTTTTTATTCTCT
>NW_015519314.1:0-1339 GCF_001515645.1 Sinocyclocheilus grahami | reverse complement strand
TTATTAACTTTCTAAAGTGTCAAATTAAGTGGAAAAGACAAGTCCGAAGACGCTTATAATAGCTGGATCTGGCGCCCGCGCCCTCACTCTCTCAAGCCTCGTTCACTCCGTCAGCGTCTCGTAGCGATCATTTTCATATCACGGACCCTAAACATTCTTGCAAACGGTCTAAACCGAATTATACATGCAGACACTCAAAAGAGTTTTAAACAGCAAATTATTCATCCAGAGAACAAATTTTGTTTTTGAACATTTACTGAGGTCAGGTCCGGATAGGTGACCTCTGGCTACGGTTATCATTTAAGTGCCTAATTTAGTAATTTAGGGTTAGTCTTTACCATAACCATTTATATGATTTTATACACTGACCTAAATATAAGGTTACAATAAGGTTACTGATCGTGTCTACAACGGCAATTTATTTTGCAATATATATAAAAAACAACAACAACCATATTAAATCATAGGAATATTGCACAGATGAGACTCTTACCCATTTCTGTATCTTGGTTTGTATTGTCAATGCTCACAACTTGGTCAAATAATCAGCAGCTGGTAACAGGATCTCCTCTACTTATATGAAAAGTTCATGGGTGGATTGAGGATGTTGCATGTGGATATTGTGGTTGATTTACTAAGAAAAATTGCATAGACTGTGCCAAATAAATATCTACCACACTATTACACCACCAGCAGCCTGAACCATTGATACAAGGCAGAATGGATCCATGCTTTCATGTTGTTTATTCCAAATTCTGACCCTACACTCTAAAAAATGCTGGGTTAAAAATAACCCAAGTTGTTGGACAAACCCAGCGATAGGGTTAAATGTTTAACCAGCCTGCTGGGTAGTTTTATTTAACTCAACTGTTTAAAAAATACTATATGGCTGGCTTAAAATGAACCCAAAATATGTTGGAAATGAACATGTATTAATATGTTTAATAAATAATAATTAAAGGGGTCATATGATGCTTTTTTAAAGATCATTATTTTGTGTATTTGGTGTAACAGAATATGTTGACATGCTTTAATGTTCAAAAAACACATTATTTTTCAAATACTGTACATTATTGTAGGTCCTCTATGCTCCGCCTCTCTCAAACGCTTCGTTTTCTACAAAGTCCCTCCTTCCGACAAGCGCAGTCTGCTCTGATTGGCCAGCTGACCCAGTGCATTGTGATTGGCCGAACACCCCGCAAGCACTCGTCGGAAATGTAACGCCCCTTACCATAATCGCGAGCGTCAGCTTTCAAAATAAATGTAAAGACAGAGCCCGAAAGGGGAACAGATCGAGTCGCATGACAGACACAGTGATGAAGCTGGTATGTGTGCAGTA
>NW_015519313.1:2106-2828 GCF_001515645.1 Sinocyclocheilus grahami | reverse complement strand
GATTTATCACAAAAACATCTACATGCTGCCATTCTGATTAATCACATCAGATAATATTATTTATCACGTGATATGTAGAGAGGATTTTGAAACGATTCATGCCGAAGGTTTTCTGTTTATTCGAAGATACGAATGTTTAATCAAAGCCTGGAGGACAATTAATCCAAAAATCTCATCCTCACACATTTTCTTTCCTGAAAGAATCCTTCTATGCTATCAGTCTATCTGATGTGTTACGAGAGGATGTAACACTTGAGGACACTAATTGCCATTCAAGAGGCACTAAAGACGTGCCACTTTAAACCTCGATTATTCCCAGTCATGCAACACAAATATTAGTGTGATGCTTTGAGCCAGCTCTCAGCTGTGCGTTTTATTTCCCTTCACTGCTGAGAGATACTTAAGCAAATCCCACAGATTGCAGGATCCGTGGGTTTGGTATAGGGGTTCGTCAAAATGCGCTTAAGCACGAATTCACTCGATCCAGGAAAGAGTTTCCCATTTAATGCGCAAGCGGCGCGTGCAAATAACACGTTCAGAACATTTTACTCAGAACTCTGCAAGATGACAAGATTATGAAAGAAGGTTCAATGTCAATTATTTAAAATAACTGATTTCATGAGTATAATCTCTGCTATTTTTAAAAGTTGTTGTTCGGTCTTATAAATGAGCCTAGGCCTACTTCTTAAATTCCATTCAGGCCGATAATTTCGTTCTTTTTT
>NW_015519313.1:0-725 GCF_001515645.1 Sinocyclocheilus grahami | reverse complement strand
TTTTTTTTTTTTTTAGAAATTTAGACTCAACAATGAACCCTCTTCCTAGCACGAATAACCTTTACCTGTATAGAGTTCTCGAGTTGACCGTATAATTCTATAGAAATGTATCGTTTCAGAAGGTACTTCAGATCAGTGTTTTAGTTTCTAGGTAGCCTACTCTAAAACACCAGGACATATGCTTTTTCTAAATAGCATGAGAGTAACGTTCTTTATGGTCGGAAACCCCCTTGTGATTCTAATTAAAACTTCATTTTAAGAGGGTAAGTCGCTTCACCTGTTTTTCTGTGAAAAACCGCACATATGATCAAAATCCTCCAGATTCTTTAGGCTGAATGGCTGTGCGTGTGTTCAGCTCTGTGGGACCGCCGCGCGCTTAGATTGTGTGGAAATTGCCGTGGCGAACACTCCTGGTGGAAAGCAATTTCACAAATAATTTTTACAACAATTAGGGAGTGTGGCGGGGTGAAATGGCGATTTCACATGCAGATGCGCCGGTAGGGAAGGAGCTGGTGCCGGGAGCGGAGCTCTGACCCTCAGTGTCCGGGTCTGGTGAGCTGCGCGCAGGTCAGAGTCGCGCTGCTGATTAGGTGCAGCACACTGATAACAATAAAACAATAATTTAGGATTTGGTCAGAGAAATATTAACTTTTTTACATATTTCACTACTACTTACTGGAACTTCTCGCTTTCTCTCTCTCTCTCTCTCTCTCTCTCTCTCTCTC
>NW_015519312.1:1886-2828 GCF_001515645.1 Sinocyclocheilus grahami | reverse complement strand
GCAACAATGCACAAAGTAAAAGTTTACTTCTCTCAGCACTGTCGGCATCTAGTTCCCAGTAACTTCATCCCTTTCAAAATCTGCTTCAATGCTATAAATTCTACTTTATGAATCACTTAACGTTAAGCGTTCATTAACATGCTAAAAAGACAACTGAAAGATTTAATATTTTTGCAGTGTTTACTTAAATTGAGGATTATGTGATTAAGAAGATTGTTGTACGTTTCGTTCAAGGCAAGTACGTATTTGTTTGGAAACCAATTTAATCCGCCTTCAAACAACTAAACGATCAGACCTGTTTAGACTTGATTAGCTCTGGTTAAGGGGCGTGGCAATATGATTAGCGGGCTTCTCTATTGGCTGTTCTCTTCGCAGAGGTCGCTCGCTATTGGCTGCGCTGTGGAGTAGCAGAGAGCGTTCACAGTAGAGCCTTTGAAGAAGGCAGAGTGAAGTATGACAGATGAGACTGCTCTGCGTGCGATGTTCACCGTTTGCATAGATGAAAACACCTCTGATATGCAAGGTGAGTTCCCCCCTCTCTTTTCAAAGAAAGGGCTGAAACTACTTGGCTTTCCTATTTGTGCACTCGCGTCAAATTTTTTCTGAGATTTTATCCCTTGTTAAACTCTTACAGAGTTTACAGCAAACAAAACCCGTTTGTTTGGATCCGTTTTTGTTCTATTGCATCGATGCATATTTGCTGCATTACGTTTCAACCGCGGTTTTATAACTTGCCCTCAGTAACTTTATTGGAGCACATTGTCTGTTCAATGCAAGTTCCGCCTCTGTAGCAGCCCATCAAGTTTTGCATTGTGTTTTACTGTATTTGGTTGTATTATGCATCAGTGCAGTATGGAAGGAACCTGCTCTTTTACACTGCAGCAGGGTTATTTTGGGCAGCTTTCAGTCTCTGTTCCGGTTGAAGTCTTGTTTTGATTGTTT
>NW_015519312.1:0-465 GCF_001515645.1 Sinocyclocheilus grahami | reverse complement strand
CTTTTTTTTTTTTTTTTTTTTTTTTCAGATTTGCAATGACACCAATTTGATGAGCATGAATTAATCATGACTTCAAACGATGAACGGGGCTCATTTAGCCAAAAGGTTTATTAGTAAATGAAAAGTATTCATGTCTGTAAGTCTCTAAAGCCTTCTATGTAATGTGTTTTGATTGGAAGTCCCAAAGAGAAAGGAAATATTTCCACTTCTCCATCACAAGAGAATGTGCACCTAATAACGGATAAACCCTCAGGGGCGTCCGTCCATTCATGCCACAATAGCAGGCTTAATTGCGTTATTAATTATGTTTCCCCTCAAGGGATGGAGTGGAATTATACGTATATGAGCAATTACTTGCATAGTATAAAACCTTTTGAACTTGAAAGAGAAGAACATTTTGATAACTGTTTTGTTTTGCATGTCATGGTCACATGAGCAAATTATGTTATGGCTGTAAGTGTAACA
>NW_015519311.1:579-2828 GCF_001515645.1 Sinocyclocheilus grahami | reverse complement strand
CACACCCACACCCTCTCTTTTTCTCTCTTCAGTCTTGATTGTGCCTCATCTGTTGTATCGATTAGATGAATAGATTCTGATAACTTGGCTGGCTCAGGTGACAGAAAAAAAATCACTGAGGCCACATTTCAGGACTATTAGATAAGATTTCTTATAACATTGTTTATGTCATGTCAAAATATACCTAAATCAATGCAAGATAGAGGGTCTTTTTTGTAACTGGATCAAATGTAGCATTAGATGTGATACAGCATTATATACATTATGGTTGCATTTAAATGAGTCTAAGGTCATTATGCAGATACATTATTAAAACGAATCTCCTTTGCTGATTTGAGGACCTGTTGAAAATAATAGGTGGTAAATCAAAACAAATCCGAGTCTCAGCCTTAGATGGCATGCCCACATTTGATGCATATAGCTCACAAATCTGATTGGTTGGCATATAAGTAATTTCAGTCCATGGAAACAAAAGTTTGCTTATAAAGTACCGGGTTGATACATTGAGCACTTCTGAGGGTGAAATAATTACTGGATTTTCCATATTTGTGGCATAAAATCCTTGAAAGGACATTCAGATTTTTTGTTTAAAGGCACTGTGTAGTAGGTAAGATAAGACATTTCCTCACAATCTAAAGACATGCAGGGACAAGTGAATTGGAAACACTCAGTTGCCTCTAGGTGTGAGTGTGACTGTGTATATTAGACCTGTGATGGACTGGCCATCCTTCCAGTGTTTTCCTGCCTACAGCAGGAGACTGTGGAATGGGTTCCAGCATCCCTGTGGTTTGGAAAATGGATGGATGGAGCTGTAAAGTGTTGGGTCTGAGTCCACCTTGTTGAGTCAGAGTCTTTAACCAACTAAGTTTGAGTGGGAGACATTTATTAATGTTCAAGTGTGTTTGATCAGAATTGGAGCAGGACAGTGTTAACGAACACTTGTCTAGTGCATACAAACTAACAATAATTTTTTAAATGAAGAACATTTCTTGTTTCAACAGAACACATTGAAAATTGGCCTTTACGAGACAGAATGATGTGTAATCCCAAACTTCATTCAGCTCAGTAAACAGTTGATGGTCCTGGGATGCTTTTTAGGACTGTGCAGTCCAGGGGAAATCAATGAACGTCTTTATTCAGTAAAGCTGCTCTCTGATAATGAGGTCTATCCTAAGTCTTTCTTAAAAGGCATTCTCTACAAGCTGATTTAGTGGTAAGATAAAAAAAAATACGTCAGAGCAAAGGAAAACGAGTGAGTGCTGACAAATGAGTGCAATGAAATGTAATGAAATAATTATAATTTATTCATTGCAATTATTTGGATTCTACATTCATTTTACATATTGTAGACAACTGACAAATTACAGCAGACAAATGAAAGTCGCGAATTTCATAAATAATAAACTCACACAATAAATTCATGTAATCTTAATAACAGCAATCTGGAACACATTTGTCAGTTGATGCCAACGTGAACACCATAATGATCTGTATTTCTTTGTATTTTTTATGGATGAAGTGCTGTGATTGGTTTTAGTCTGATCTTTGATTGTGAAATCTTCTCTATACCCATTTCTTTCTCTCCAATATATAGTTTTTGGTCTATCTGGACGTTTTCTATCCTGACTATATACTTCCGCCTTTTTGTTTTCCAAACACAACCGCACAAGCACACTAAAACGCAATTAAATCAGTCGGAAGGGTTCCAATTGTCAGCCTGCCGGGTCTGTCCTGAACCGTTTCCTGCCTGCATCCTCTGACAGCCACAGAGTTTGACTTTCCCTGCATGTACACGCAAGGCTCTAGTTTGCGTGTACGTAATTTCTTTGTTTGTTTGTTTTTTTCATATAAGGCTTGCTTTTACATAATAATGGAAAATGCATATATTATTTATGATGGTCTGCTGCTTAATGTTGCTGTGTGTGCTCTCATTACTTCAACCCTACAGGCCCTTATAAGAGCCTTGTTAGCTTCTGCTGAGAATGAGAGCGTCTTGTGAATATTCCACATGGAATATTGAACTCGGAGCATGTGCATCGTGTGTGTATGTGTGTGATTGTGTCAGTTAGTCTGCTGGCAGCGATATTTCAAACACTGTTTGAGTCTCTGCTGAAAGGCGCTGGTTGTGATAGTGTACAGGATGGGGTTCAGGGCGCTGTTTATGGGAAGGATAAATATCACCACCCACAGGATGATGGTACCTGGAGGAGACCGAGAGAGAGAGAAAAGAAAGTGCAGATTAAACCGTA
>NW_015519311.1:0-271 GCF_001515645.1 Sinocyclocheilus grahami | reverse complement strand
AAATATTCATTCAAATTTTGCAACTTTTTGTTTACTTCATGGATAATATGCCAATAGACAAGATTGATTCTCCCTAGAAAAGATATACTAGTTAAAATAAATAAAATATTCTGTAAAATTGTGCAACTTTTTAATGATTTTATTAACAATATACCACTAGACAAGATTGATTCTCCCTTTTAATAATCTGAAATGATTTATCTGTACTTCACCAAACATTATACTCCATATTACCCTCTCTATTTCACTCTTAAAAATAAAGGTGCTTCAC
>NW_015519310.1:2232-2828 GCF_001515645.1 Sinocyclocheilus grahami | reverse complement strand
TGGTGAGAATGAGTGAATGTTCATACAGAATGATGACCACCCTGATTTATTTGTGTTTCTATTCAAGAGGCAGAATAATTTTGCTACCTTTCTGTTCCTCCTTTTCTCTGAGCTCCAGCTCAACCTCACATATGTATCACAAACTCAAATAGGAGCGTGAAATTACACACCACTCATCAAAGATATATTCTCCACTGCAAGTGTATGTGTGAACAGATTGCATTTGAGGTAGATTTGATTGCAGATAGTAGTTTTGCGACTAAAGATATTCCTATGCTTCTGTACAAATGTGCCATTATTACACATCATAACCATTTTCTCATTTTCTTTCATTGCATCCTCCCACATTTCCCAGGCTCTTGGTATGGCTGCGAAGTCCTTAGAGCCGGGGTCTGTTTCCATTCCCATGGAGGAGACCAAGCGTGCAGGAGGAGCCCCTCCAGATGCTGCCATGTTGACCCACCTGAAGAAGGTGGAGAACCATATCACAGAGGCACAGAGGTTTTCTCACCTGCCTCAGCGTTCAGCAGTGGACTTGGAGTTTACAGAGCTCTCCTACACCATCCGTGAGGGCCCCTGTTGGAGGAGGCGAGGTA
>NW_015519310.1:0-968 GCF_001515645.1 Sinocyclocheilus grahami | reverse complement strand
AGCTCTCAGATTTGATCAAAAATATCTTAATTTGTGTTCTGAAGAGGAGAGAAGGTCTTATGGGTTTGGAACGACATGAGAGTGAGTAATAATGACAGAATTTTCATTTTTGGGTGAACTATGCCTTTAAGGAGTTTATTGTAATATTGTTACACTGTTCATCTAGTTGCTAGTTTGTGGATTGTAATGGACAACTGTTTTCTAAGAGGAAGCTTTTATATAATTTACAGGTAAGATTATAAAATAATTTCAACACAGATTAATATTTTATACCCTCTTTTTTATTTGCTTGGTGAGTTGGCACGTCAATGTCATAATGACCCTGCCAGGGTTTATTTTGCAATATTGACCAGATAGCTATACGTAATTCCTTATCACTCCAAACTCACGACACACAAACACACATATGTACACATATACACAGGCGTAATACTATTAGCCCCTCACACACTCCATCCTGTGTCCTGGACTGTAGAGTGCTGTCCTCAGCAGACTTAAGATATAGTAAATAATTCACTTCCCCAGACGGCATGCTGCTCAGCTGTCTGCTGCCTAGCCTAGCAAAACCTGCCCAGGATGAAATCAGCCCACATGCGTATGCTAACACACACTTTATTGATAAGGACTCTCTTTTTCCCCTCTGGTTCCAGTGATTCATTGTACATGGTGTTTTTGCTCTGCAGCATAGGCTGGTTTTTGATTGCCATATGAGACTGGATAGGTTTTTCTTTGTAGCACACGAGATAAGATAAGAGAGAGAACTGGCTATCAGCAATAGTATATCCATTAATGTCGTACAAATGCTCGGTTGACACACATTGGGAAGCTACATGGAGAACTATGCAGACTTGTAACATAGCTAAAGACAAGTTGAGGAGCAATTTATGATTGCAGGAGAAATGTTTTGTGTTTAAATGCTCAATGGTCTGGAAATGGGCTCATGGAAGTTATTCATTTTATCTTTAAAT
>NW_015519309.1:1695-2828 GCF_001515645.1 Sinocyclocheilus grahami | reverse complement strand
TTCTCCTTCTCCTGACCTTGGCATGTCGGGATGAAGGGTTTGCTGCTGACTGAGTGGCTTGTTTCTGGATGTTCCTGGCTGGAATGGCTGGACTGTGACAGTTTCATGTAACTGAGGTTATACTCACTGCTGCTCCTCTTAGGGGACACGCTGTCACCATTAAGGGAGTTGGAAGCAGATTCCTCAGAGCCCTGGGAACCCATAGAGGAGCCGTTGTCGTTGCAGCGCAGGTCATCCAGACCCTCGCATGACTCCGAGCAGAGCTGGGGAGTTGAGGAACGAACATGCTCCTGATCTCGAGTCCTCGTCTTCATCAACTTCCTCATCTTCAGCGTTATCCAGTTGCCCCGTCTACATTGATTAAGTGTTTGAAGACAGAAATCGTGATAAATTAACATTTGATCTTTTTTATTTCTTTATGCAAAAAGCTTCTGTTAACATCACATCATGAGATGGTACCTGCGTGGTGGTGACGGGTCATAGAACTTGTACTGATCCATGATTTTCTCTTCCAGCTTTTCCTTCTGCCTTCTGAGTTCATTCAGTTTGTCTCTGTCAAAAAAAACATTACAGTTATTCTAGCGCATACATGCCATAATGTACCATCAAAAGTTTTCAATCTTTTTGATTCCTTCATTGATGACCTCCATTGTCCACAACAATATGAATTCTCGCATTTTCTACCCAATAAAATATTGTAAAGCTGTTTTGTATATACATTTAGTTTTTTCAGTTTTAATTCATTTTAATTTAAATTTAAGTTGTCGTTTTTTTATTAATTTAAATTTTTTTTAATCTATATAGTTTTTCTACATTTTTATTTAAAGGGGTCATATGATGCGATTGCAAGTTTTCCTTTCTCTTTGGAGTGTTACAAGCTGATTGTGCATAGATAAGATCCCTGAAGTTGCAAAGACTAACTAAAGACATGATTTAATGTGCATTAAATCAAATGCACATTATTATTCGTTAGTTTGGGTTAAACAAATCATTTTTGCTTGGTTGGAACAGCAGCTACGCTAATTATGTTTGTATTTGTTTCTCTGTCTTTTGCCACGGGATTAACATCCCGTGGTAACTAGGATTTACACAAGCTTCAGTCTGGATCCAGAACACCTGAGAAGAGATGATGC
>NW_015519309.1:1407-1612 GCF_001515645.1 Sinocyclocheilus grahami | reverse complement strand
CGTTTCGTGAACCTAGGACAGGAGGTAATTCTGACTTTGCTATGACAATCTGGCGCTTCTGAATCAGCTACTGTTTTGTTATTAGTTTAAGTATTTGCTATTGACTGTTCAAATGCGCAGTTTTGCGCATCGTGTGTGTGTGTGCGCGCGAGCGAGCAAGAGAGAGAGAGCGGTGTGTGTGTGCGCGAGCGAGCGAGAGAGAGAG
>NW_015519309.1:0-417 GCF_001515645.1 Sinocyclocheilus grahami | reverse complement strand
AATAATGATCTTTAAAAAAGCATCATATGACCCCTTTAAGTTTTAATTTTAGTTATTCTGGTTTGGCAACTAGCTGAAAATAAGTTTTTAAATATTTAATTTCATTTAAAGTTTATTTTATTTCATGTAACAAGGTTTTTTATGGTTTTAGTTTACTATACTGATTCTTCAAAAGACAAAAAAGGTTGTCGAAGGGGAACTCTCTTGATTTGAAGTTGTTTTAGCTTATTTTAATGCTTGTTTTTTCTCATTTTAAGTCATTTTGAAGGCCCAGTTAACTAGCTAAGCGACACTGCTTTTTCTTCATTTCACAGATTTTGCATTCAGTTATGTTACTTATAGAAAAATATACAAAAATGTCATGCTCTAAAAAAGTTCATGCTCTTGTTAATTCACTGCACAAAACAAATATTGGTC
>NW_015519308.1:2498-2828 GCF_001515645.1 Sinocyclocheilus grahami | reverse complement strand
TAATTTATTACTCGTTACTAGTTACTCCTTTCAAAAGTAATATTACTTTACATATTACTATCTGGCAACAGTAATTAGTCACATTACTAGTTATTTCTTCACGCCCCGCAGAAGTTGTGTATTGTGTATTTTCCCCATAAAATTCTTCTAAAATGTTACTAACTATATATTTCTGCCTCATCATTTGACCAAAATCTACATGGGATCGCAGTCAGAAGTTTTTACAAACACTCAATGGTAGTGCCTTTTAAGTAAAAGTGTTGTATTAATTGTCATGTGTAGCTCGAAGCTAATTGTAGCTATAATTTCTCTGTTACCCAAATATGATTA
>NW_015519308.1:0-809 GCF_001515645.1 Sinocyclocheilus grahami | reverse complement strand
GGGGATGTTCAAGTCAGATGCTACTTCAGTCACACATACATACACACACATGTGATTTCTAACTGCATTCCCTAACAGCACATTTCACATGCACCCTCTTCCTACTCCATTAAAGTGTCAGAGAGCCCTTGAAGTTTCACCTGTACACCATTAGCTGTTGCATCTAATTCATACAATGCTCTGGGGCCACGGCCAAACAATTATGCCAGCGCTAACATTAGTTTTTAGAAGTCAGCGAGGATCATGTTTGAACATCCTCTCCTAAGAGAGTCATTTTTGTATTCAGATGCTAACGTTTCAAGAACCAGAGGAAGACCTGATAAAACCCCAGAGAGCATCAGAACAAACTTTCAAATCCATATTCTGAAATATTTGACAAAAACACACCAAAAGTAGCCCTTTGGAATAAATTATTGCAGAATAAATAAATATACAGGTTTTGTGTATACCTGTTATATAGTCTCATCCTGGAAAACTGGGGTAGTCACTAGGCCAAAATTGTACCGATGTAATGCTGCTCTCTACTGGAAAAAAAACAACAATAATAATTCCTATGACAGACGCTCCCATTTAATTTTAGTCTTTAATTCAATATTTACAATGTTTTATTTATATATCTAACTATTGCCGTGGGGCTGTAAGCTAGTACTGTTTACAGCAACGCATCCAAGTCATAAATAAGCCATCAAACGTCAAAGCTCTCTTGATTACGCTCTCCTCAAGATAGGCTATTCTATTTGATGCCAAACCTTGAATATGTGCTCCATGAATCAATAAATATTTGCATTCTTTTTTCATATTTATTGAAA
>NW_015519307.1:1816-2828 GCF_001515645.1 Sinocyclocheilus grahami | reverse complement strand
ATTTCCTTCATTTTCTTTTCTGAAATAGGCCTACTCCAATTCTTGTTAGAACACATAGACATGCTTATTCTGTGCATTTTTAGCAGTGTTCGTGTGAAATCATAGCCTGTTTATTTAGTCCCTCACCAGCGTGCTGTCACTTTAATTGAGCGTGAGGAGCGCAGTAAAAAAATCAGATTTCAGATTATAAAGATTTGTTTGAGCTAGTAAATCTCTTTCTCTTAGAACATTAAATAAAATTCCCCAAAAGAAATGATCATTTTCTCCTCCCTGTCTAATATGAGTCAGTGGATTATTCTGGATTGGCGGCCATTAGACATGCTGTATCAAACACAGACACAGAGCAGTACATTTCCTCTCTCTCTTCCCAACCCATCCTAGTCTTTTTTGCCCTGTAATTTCTCAAAAATCCACAAGATGGCAACAAAATTCTTCAACATTGAGTTTATTTCTTAGTGAACATGAATTTTTATTTTTATTTTTTCCGTTTTCATTTTAATTTTAGTTAAAGTTTTAGTAGTATTGTTGTGTGTTTGTCATTTTAGTAGTTTTGTATGTATCTATAAATTTTTTTAAATGAATTATTTCAGTTTTAGTTGTTTTAAATCAAGTTAAACTAAATTAATATGAGAAATGTTGGCAGCTAGCTGAAACTAGAGGCTGGCAACTAGCCAAATAGCTGAAATAAAAACGTTTTTTATATTTACTTCATAACATTTATTTTATTTCAAATAATGAAAATGATTTTTATTGGTTTTAGTGTTAGTTTCAGTTTTAGTTAACTACATTAAAGCTGCTCTGTGTATCTGCAATGGCACATTTCCAGTGATGATATATTATGCATCTTTTTAGTTGACAGCAACTTAAACAGATATAAATAATTGAATCATTAAAAAACAAAGTGTTTAGAGTTTAACTGAGTGTGCACTTTTTATTTCTTCGATTTAAAGTTCTGTATTTCATATATTAAAAGAAATATATATATATATATATATATATATATATATATATA
>NW_015519307.1:0-763 GCF_001515645.1 Sinocyclocheilus grahami | reverse complement strand
GCACTAATGCTCATGCCACTGTTATGCGAGCAACACCCTTATGCAAGGCATAATCTTTGTCCTCAAATCCTTAGTAAACAGATGGTGAGTGATGCAGCTAGAAAAAGGACAAAATTGATTTATTTTTTATTTTTTATATTACAGCATATATACACTGCACTTGATATATAATGTTTTTAAAAAATAGTTTTTTTTCATTTACATTTGCATTTGCAATTACAGCAGTCTAGCAGCTAGTCTTTTTTTCTCATAGACTATGAATCTTTGATATTCTCTCTTTCATTGCCAAGAACAATTTGGAGAACTTAAAAATGACGTTTTTTATGGAACGCATGTGGCCTATAATTGACTTTCGCAATATTTGAGAACAATACTACATGCATAATCTCATAATTGCTTTATTAGAAGACGAAAAACTTTATCAGGAACATATCACAATTTAGTTTGGCTCACTTTCTTTATTTTATCTGCTTTTTCAGTCTTCAGAAGAGAAAAATAGAAAAAAATATGATGAACCATCATTTGTAATTATTAAAAAAAACATTAATGTGTGTTTTAAAACAGGAAAGAACGCTTGTATTTAATATAATGAAATACAACTTTATTTCATGTTTAATGTTTATTTAATGTTAAGTAATTATTGGATAATTCCATATTGGTGACATTGTGGTAGATCTAAGATTTAGATAGATTTTAAACAATAATAATAATAATAAAATCCAATATCTATCTATCTATCTATCTATCTATCTATCTATCTATC
>NW_015519306.1:1695-2828 GCF_001515645.1 Sinocyclocheilus grahami | reverse complement strand
TAACTAAAGTTGAAAAAGTGAAAAAGCATAATAAGACCCCTTTAACCTATTTATTTAAAATCCAGTTGTTGTTTCTTATTACACTCTCACTACAAGTTCAGTTTCTGATCCCCCCCCCACCCCCCTCTGTGGTTCAGTGTGCTTTATAAACTCTAAAATGCACCAGATTTAATGCTGATTGACAAAAATTTTTGTTATGTTAAAAAAAAAAGTTGCTATAGTATGTCTGAAGTATAAAGCAGAATTTCAGGTTATAATAGCTGAAAATTGCCAGGCATGCAAATATAGTAATAAATACTAACACAAGGGAATAAGGTAAGACAAAACCAAACAAACAAACAAAAAAGATTCAGACCTTTGCTAAAAGCATTCAAATCCCACTCCTAGCATTGCCCATGGTTATATGCAAAACAAGGAAACACTTGACTGGAGTGAAACATAATATGAGATTTGCTCTTGAGTGTCTTCCACATGGATGGCAGTAATTGTAGCCCTTTTATTTATGGGTCACGCTGACCTTTAGCCAAGACGAAATCCGCGCCGCCGTGTACTTCAGACATACTTTCAACTCAGTCAAGTATTATGATCAGATTGTGTCTGTAGAGTCGTGTTCGTTTCTGAGGTTGCCCATCCACCCTGCTTACTTATTCATACTGTCTATCACACATAAACTCACAAGTGTGTGTAATTTTTAGCTTGACGATGCATTGAGCATAGAGCATGCAGCCAGTAAAGCATGAAGAGTACGCTTAGTCCATCTGAAAAACGGAAATTATTCAAGATGCCCTTCAGTGGTGGGCAAATTTAACACTGAGCGCTGCGAGGGATCTGTAAAAGATCTACTTGGTTTCCCTCAAAAGCAAAAGCTGCTGTTTTTATTTGGGAGGATTCACTCAAGCATGTTTCCTTGTCAGGTCGAGTGTTGATCTGGAATTATATACTCACTCGGGATGACAGATCATGTTTTTCCGCTGGGAAGGGAGTTTGCTCGCTTGTGTTTGTGGTGTGTCTTCTCTGCTCTGGTCACTAAAACAATGGTACATTGATTTCATTTTCTTGCCCCCTTCGGTTAAGCCTCGACTCTGCTACGTCCACTTCTCAGCAGGACGACACTGTTTGACAGCCCCACACAA
>NW_015519306.1:0-476 GCF_001515645.1 Sinocyclocheilus grahami | reverse complement strand
TACCCACATTCTTTAAAATATCTTATTTTGTGTTCAGCACAAGAAATAAATTAATACAGATTTGGGACAACATGAGTGAGTAAATAATGACAGAAATAAATTCTTAGGGTGAACTATCCCTTTAATGACAGTCAGCTGCATGTTTAGTACTGTCCCTTTAAGAGCTGCATGCATCTAATATACAGGCACATATCCATTTCTCTCTCAACTGTTTACATTCATTTTAGACATAACCAGCTGAGTCTATATGTAAACCTTGTATGTTTTGACAGTATTAGCGCAAAAGATAACTTAGTTCAGCAGTCAGGCGCTGTTTGACAGGACTTTTAGTGCGTGCGCTTCGGGTGTAGGCGCTCAGAAAAAGCGCACGTCAGAACAGTGCACGAATGAAATGTTTAACCAGTAAGGCTTTAAAGCAGTTGCAAATAATATACTTTTGTGATTGCGAATAAGTGCAGTGTCCTGTGAGAGTAACT
>NW_015519305.1:2263-2829 GCF_001515645.1 Sinocyclocheilus grahami | reverse complement strand
TTTCATAGTCAACGCAGTTTTATTCACATTATTCATGGCTTTGAAAACACTGAAATATCATACTAACAAATGCGATAAGATAACAGGTAGGCTAATCTTTGTAAACACTCATTATTTATTGGCCACAACAAATGTAATCGGCTTCAGTCTTAAATATTAACATACATTGCAGTCTAATGAGTGCATAAATTATATATATTTATATATATATAAGTTTCAACTTTTTCTAAAATCACTGTAGTCATATCCAGATACAATAGCGCCACCACGTGGAAGAAAAGTTAGGATGTGTACTTGTGTTTTGTCTGTATTTTGGGAAAAAGTCATTTGGTTATTTGATCAATTACTGCAACATTTGCTTCAGCTCTGAGCACATTTAATATTTATTTTCAACAAACTAGGCACACTACTTATTTACAGTATATATTACCGCCAATGCAGTATATTTATTAAATCATATGAATAGGAAATTTCGGCAGGACTCAATAAAACATGTTCCCATGGAATAAAACGGAATTTTATTCTCCCTGTTGAAAAAAAACAGCATATGCTGGTTAGGTATGTTT
>NW_015519305.1:0-491 GCF_001515645.1 Sinocyclocheilus grahami | reverse complement strand
TGTGTCCAACTTTGATATAATTTTCTATATTTATCTGAAAGTCCTGACTAAACAACCAATCAAACAAGCAGGTCAATTAATTTTTATTCTCTATCTCTGTTTTTTTGTCATTTTTTGTCATTTTTCTGTAAATAATGAATTGTATTTGTATATACACTGAAAGTTTAGGTTTAGTAGGATTTTTTTTTTTTTGAGAGTAGTAGTCCATTACCAAGGCTGCATTTATATGATGCAAATGCAGTAAAAATAATATTGGGAAATATTATTACATTTGAACTGTTTAACTGTTTTCAATTTGAATCTATTTGAAAATGTCATTTTTTTTCCTGTGATGCCAAAGCTGAATTTTCAGCAGCCATTACTTTGTCACATAATCCTTCAGAAATCATTCTTCTAATATGCTGATTTGGTGCTCAATAAACATTTTGAAAATAGCTGTGTTGCTTAATATTTTTGTGGAAAGTGTGATTTTTTTTCAGGATTTATTTATT
>NW_015519304.1:1292-2829 GCF_001515645.1 Sinocyclocheilus grahami | reverse complement strand
TATATATATATATATATATATATGATAACATGAATAACTATTACACTAATAATTATTTTAATGTTATTTTATTGTTATAACACTGTTTTTACTTTTGTAATAATTATTTTATCATTACTATTATTTTTATTATTTTTTACTATGTTTTTATATTTATTATGATTATTATTATTATTACATTGCTGAATGTATAGTTATCTTTGTTTTGTTTTTTTATTTATAATGATTATTTCTACATTATGCCAATATTAAAAATAATAATATATTTTATGATGTTATTTTTTATATTTAGAACTATTATTATTACTGTCATATTTTCTCATTTTATTATTATTAATGTTATTGTTGTAATAATATATTATTGTTTAATATAAAATTATTTTTCAATTATGATCGTTTTTATTTCTAATTATAATTTCAATAATAATTAGTAAAATGATGTTAGCATTTCCAGTCAGATCTGTACACAGTTATTATCTTTTAACATTAATTAGTTATTAGTTATTGACTTTTTAACAATGGTAACTTTTGCATGATACACACAAATTATCACAAAATAAATAATCATGTTATTTTTATATTTATAATTATTATTTTATAATTACTATTATCTTTTTCATGTTATTATTAGTCTTGTCTTTTTAAATAATTATTATTATTTTTAAATATATATATTTTTTAATTATTATTATTATTATTCTTTCATTTCTAATTATTATTTAATTTATGACTATTTTACTTGCTAGCATTACCAGTCTGATCTGTACAAAGTTCATTTCCGGCTTTTTAACACTGGTAACTTATATTTTAAATAATCGCAAAATAAATAATAAAATATAAACAAAAATTGTTATTTTAATTTAAAAAATTTTAGAAAATGTAAACAAATGATATTTTTATCCTTAAGAATGAAAAATGCTTTAGCACAAATACAACCTTGACATTTCTGCTGTCAACTCTCCCAAAATTCAATTTCAAAATTCAATTTCAATTCAAAATTCAATCCCAAAAGTCCGGTGGCATCAGTTTCCATTGAAAGTGTGTTACTGAAGTCACTGTAAGTTTGGCTGGAGCTGCAGGAGGTGTTGAGCTCTGGCCGTCTGCGAGTCCTTCTCATTCCTCCTGACAGCTTCAGGCGAGAGCGTGTAAAAATAGCCTTCAGCTGCAGCTCTGACGAGTCCCTGCTTCCTGTTCCTCTGCGCGGCGGCACCCATGGGCTCCTCATAAATCAGTGTCTGCGGCTCCAGCCCTCAGCTGCAGCGTCATCCATCTCTAGAGTTACTGCTGAAGAACCGGCACTCGCTGATATTATCAAACTGATTTGTGTAGTTTGATCAAACATGATGATCCTAAATCTAAAAAACAGCCCAGAATGAATCAAAAACATGATGATGTCACTTCCTGAAAGATGATGTCATCAAAGAACTGGCTTTGGTTAACAGTGTTTTTCAAAAGACTAGAAGCATGAGGACCAGATAGCAGCTATGATCCTCGCAAGAAAACGCGTTTGTTTGAAACGCTTTGGTTATTGAAAATT
>NW_015519304.1:0-407 GCF_001515645.1 Sinocyclocheilus grahami | reverse complement strand
ACAAATATTTGTTCACACACGCGTGCTGTAAAACACATTAAGCGCACAGGCTAATCGCTCCTGCATTGTTTATAGTGTCCTGATGGTATCATAAAGCACGCAGCACATGTAAATAAAGCCTTTGAGTGCTTATCCACAGAGATATGTTTGAATTCTCTATCGACGTCTCCCATTGTGTGTGTTTTTCCTTAATAGCTCATTAGACACGAAGACGTGCTCAGGCAATGATTTTTTCATCATTCGCAGCGGCCCAGAAAAGCAATTACGCCGGTAAAATCTAGAGAAGCCCTGCATCCCAATGTGCATACTATCCACCCTATATAGTATTGACAATTACTACTATCACATAGAATTTAGGATGGATAGTATGCACATTGGGAAGCAGGCATTGTCTTACTATAGGGAGC
>NW_015519303.1:0-1109 GCF_001515645.1 Sinocyclocheilus grahami | reverse complement strand
CACACACACACACACATTTCTCAAAATATCTTTTATGTTCTACAGAAGAAATAAAGTCATACAGGAACATCATGAGGATAAGTAAATTAACTTTCATATTTGGATGGATTGGCCCTTTAAGAACATGTATAATTAAGCTGCGGTTTTGTAAGACCTATGATGGCCTAAGATATTGCCTTTGCAGGCAGCTCACTAGAGCACATGAGAAGGCACTGTGTGATGCTCTGAAGGCTGTATTACTAATGTGAGCAATGAACTCACACTAGGTGTTTGCTAGGAAATCAACTGTGCTCTCTTATGACCCTTTTAGGGCAAATGCTCTGGCTTCAAAGTGCTGATTGATGCAATTACAAATTCAATTGAGCCCTCTTAATTGTTATTCAGGGAAAAGGTCAATATTATGCAATATTATATACTTTGTGCTTAAATGAATAATCAGAAATGAACACTGAATGTTCAGTTTAATGAGTGGAGTGCACGGGAATCTGTTGATCTCATTTGCTTGCTTTGTTCACAGGAGTTAGTCTCTGCACTTATATCTCAGTCTAACAGATGTGTCAGTCCTGCTGCTTTCTGTGACAAGCTCAGATGTGTGGCAACTGTGCACTTTTCATGCTCTTTGCATGGCTCACATACATGCAATCATACAAGAGAACACAATTTTCTGTGTAATATCCCCACGGTCAGCGGGTTATGATGGTTTATGAACTCCCTCAGTGTGTGTAATGACTTGGTGGGTTTACCAGCATCACAGCTGTAGCTTTCTATGACGCCATCGGCACACACGGCTGGAGGAAAACAGATCCAACACAAGGTTTTACAAAACACTGAACTGGTTTCTGCTCCAACATCTTTTGGTTTTTGACCTTCAGCTAATGAGGATCCTTACTTAAAGCTTCAAAGGGGGAGAAAAAACTCAAATAAATCAAACCATGATTTAGTTGTTCATCTGCGTTAACTGTCATCCCTTGAAGTGCTGTTGGGATTGATCACTGTCTTCATTTATTTTGTCCAAGTCAAAGCAAAGATCTATAAATCATCTCAAATAATGTGCTGAAGAAAAAAAATGAAATAAAATTGCAAAATAATAATAATAATAATAATAATAA
>NW_015519302.1:1871-2654 GCF_001515645.1 Sinocyclocheilus grahami | reverse complement strand
ATGGCATCACTGTGAAGAACCTTTTAAGCACCTTTATTTTTAAGATTGTATGGCTCATACAGGGCTTAAGGCCTGTCCACACCACTATAACAATAACGGCACAGAGGGACAAAATCGTTGGAATGGAATGACTTTCAGAAGGTTTTTTTTTTTATTAGAATTTGAATCAATTAGAATTGATCCTGCTTTAAAAAACTCAAGCATTTAAAGTGGCTTATGACATAACTGCAGCACACACTTATAATAAACAGAATGATATTGTGCATTGGTGTGGACACTAATAAAGAGTATTTATCATTATAATTATCTATGAGTCTTCAGGCAAATCAACCAAACTAACGAATGTGAATGGACAATAAGACTAAATTTATGTAATTTCTGCATTATCCATCTTATAGACTACATATACGAGACAAAATATTTGTTTGTTCGCACATGATCCCTGTACTTCACTTAGGAGGAAATGTGTTAAAAGTGTGTAGCAGATGCCTCAACATCTGCTAGGTGTTTCTAGTTCACAGTAAGCATTGGTGATTTTCAAGTAGACTGATGTCTCTGATAGACACCAGGATACACTTAAAATTTACCAGCTGAGCATACATGGGTAATAAAAGAAGGGTGTAGAACTGACCTTTTAAAAGCCTGCAAATTCTTGGCTGGAGCAGAGGAACTACTCAGACACCACAGAAATTGTTTCAGATGAGATTAAAGGAGAAACTTCTACCCACTGCAGGTGTTGGCCACATGAGTCTCTGGTGGCTACTCTGGCTCAGTATGAGGTAG
>NW_015519302.1:0-292 GCF_001515645.1 Sinocyclocheilus grahami | reverse complement strand
GTGTAATACTGAATTTAGTTGGAGTCAGTATGCATTTTTCCAAATCTAAGCTGCAGCAGAAACTTAGCCCATTGAATCACAAATGTTAAAGTAGTGGTTCTCAACCTTTAACTCAAGATAATATTTAAAGATCCCCCAAGATATTTCTGGTACTTACAATGAAATACAAAGCTTCTATTTTTCTTTTTTAATGAAACTGAGGGTGCAAATATATTAAAATAACACTGCCCTGCATCATATTTGCTGAATGAAATACAATACTTGTTTCTTACTAATTTTGGGGTGTTGATTT
>NW_015519301.1:0-2829 GCF_001515645.1 Sinocyclocheilus grahami | reverse complement strand
CTGATTGCTGGGTTCCCCGGATACTTTCCTCACTGTCACATTGTAATAAGCCACAGCTTCACAGTTTGCATACTGGAAACCAATCATAATAGTATTAGGAACGTCGTATTAGGAACATTGTTCCTTTATTAATAAACAACTACACAGGAACAAATGAGTAATGCAATGTGAACATTATAGTAACTAATATTAACTAGTAATTCACGACTGTCCCGCTTCTGTTCAGTTTAGTTTTCCTTAGCCTGGACTTTTGGTGTGTAATTCCCTTCCTTTGTTCCAGGTAGTAGTTTGTTTCCACAGTTACAGTACTAATTACCCTCACCTGTGCCTTGTTTAGCTCTTTGATATCCTATGTATATAAACCCCTGTGTTTCAGTAGTCTTTGTTGTTGTTGTCTTTACATGAAATGTGTGAAGCTGTTGCATCCCTGAGTTGGATTATTCTCTTCTGCATATTGCTGGATTGTTTATTAAAATAAATAGCTTGTAAATAGATTCTTGCCTCTACTGCTCTTTCTCCTGGAACAAAAAAGCAACAACTACTAGGTGCTTAGTAACTACTTTTTTTCATACCTCCCAGGAAAACTATATTTTAAAAAAACTATATACAGTTGTATTGTATATCATGTGAAACTAGTCAATAAATAACATTTTAACCACTACTTTAATATGTAACCACCCATTATCATAATGGTGTTGCAGATTTGGTTAAACTGTTAATAATTAGTACATTATATGAGTCCTCTTGGAGATCATTCTAAAGAAATGGATTTTAGTTTCCGGGACCTTACTACTGTGGCCAGTCATTCCTCAGAACTTCACCCTTATCTGTCGTCATTTTTTTGCAAATTGTTTTTACTAGACTACTTAAAGAAAAGATAGCTATAGGTCCACTCTTCTCACCGAATCACTGAAAAAAAAAAAAGACTGTTGGAACCTTTCAAGTCAATAGCCACACCCCAAATGCCTGTGACAAATTTAATGTACCTCACATAAAGATATGATTCTTTGCATGTCTCCTACTTCAGTGTTTTTATTATTGTGAATGGTTAGAAAATTAGATTTTCCTTAGTAACTACTGTGAGAATGATGGTAGCCTGCTAGTAATGACTCAAGTGTTACCAAATCCTTCAAAAGGAATTGCTATCCAAAACCTAGTCTTGTGTAGCCAGACCTTCAGACTGACAGAAGAAGGTCTGGAAAGCTTGGCCACATTGAATGAGGCCACATGACTGACAGTTAAGTCAACCAATCACGTTTCATTTTGTGTCAAATCATGTTTAGGGGCATGGAAATGTCCCCACAATAACAGACTGGTGTGTAAAACTCTTGGCTGTATTTTAAAGAGTATGCCGCAAACTTTAAATATGTCACATACTTTTGAAAAATCCAGCATTTATTTGATTCTGATAAGCGTTCATTTTCACAGTTGTAAAAACTATGGCTTTCTTCTTCCACGAGGTTTGGTTTCCAGGTGCAACGTTAAAGAATATGACACACACATCTCCCGGAAATCCTGCATAATTCAACCAATCCGANCCTGAAGTGTTTCCAATTTTGTGTGTGATATGCATCAGACGTTCACAGCCAACGGTCCGTGGGCATGATGTCTGAGGCTGAGACTATCCAAAACCTTACAAAAACCTCAAAAGGTTAAAAGAACTTCAGCCATTACTAGGGAGCTATCATGTATTTTACTTTATAATACTGTACAAAATTATTAGTAATTCCATCTGAAGGATTTGGTAATATTTGTGTAATTACCACGATTGTCAATTCATCACTTTAAAAATAGTTCTGCATTACTTACATTTATAATGAAACTGTATATAGATTTTTAGCAGTTTTCTGGGAGGTATGAAAAATAGTCATTTTTGATTAGCTAATAGTGAACTACTACATTCAAATGAGTGCTAATAGTTTATAATAGTTACTAGAATGTTAATACTGCATTACTTAGTTGTAGTTTTTCATTGATGAGAAAAAAAAGTATTGGTACCACACCAGGATCCAAATGGGAATAAGAATTCTCTAAGAATCAAATAAGATCCAACTAGAATTTTTGGTTATCCAGTAGGATCTTATTTGATAGTGGATTCGCATTGGATCTCATTAGTTCAACCACAGAAAACACCACAGATGGCCCTGGGAAATTACATGTGTTAGTACCTCCCACTTCACGACTGCTTTTCTCTGTCCTGGTGATATAAAACGATTTTGTATATGGTCTTGAACCTCCAGCTGTATTGATGGTGCATCTGTGAGTTCTGGGGAATTAAATTTTTGAAAATACAATGGTCAATTAAGTATTAAAGATAAAGTGTGTGATTTTTCTGCCACCAGCACCACAAAATGGACTTGTTTGTCTGAGCGGAGTGACTGGGAGCATCATTGGCTCTACCAGTGCCATGAGTTTAGTGCGATTCTACCTGTGTGATCAAACAATGGAAGATGAGGGAGTGTTTGTAACATACGGTTTCGTGACACAGAAATGACACATTTCAAGAACATACAGAGATCGGTCAATACACACACTCTGTGCTCAACTCACCCGGTGGAACCACGATGACCTCACTACGAGGACACTGCACACACTCTTCGGTGGGATCACAACGTATTCGCAGCTCGTAAGGCAGAGATGATGTCAGATTCCACAAAACACATTCTTTGTTGTTTTTAGACTGTTGCTGTGGAAGAGAAGAAGAGAAAATTAGGTGGAACAAGCAAGTCAATTCACATCAGGAAATGGACCTTTGGCAAACTTTACTGCAAGTTAGGGCTGTGCAATCACATGCGATTGTCATGCGCATCTCATCAGTAAAGCCGGTTC
>NW_015519300.1:0-2829 GCF_001515645.1 Sinocyclocheilus grahami | reverse complement strand
GAGTGTGTGTGTGTGAGAGTGTGAGTGTGTGTGTGAGAGTGAGTGAGTGAGTGAGGGGTGTGTGAGAGTGAGTGAGGGGTGTGTGAGGGAGATGAAGACCTTGCTACAGCTGTTAGTGAGTGACGCCAGCGAGGACAGCAAACACTCGTTAGTGGTGTGAAACTTCTGCGTGACGGTGGGCAGATCCTGTTCCAAAGACACCTTCTGACTGTGGTGCTGTGACAGCTCTGTTCACACACACACACACACACACACTACATGTAAGACTAAGACCAAGTAAAGAAGATTTAAGGAATAAATCAAAGAAAACACAATTTTTCAATATGTCCTCTAAATCTAAATGTCTAGGAAGATGCTTTGAGCTTAATTAGCAACACTTTAAAGTTTAGAAATACAACTTCCTACAGATCTCCATGCTTCTTAATTTTACATAAAAGTAGCTGAAGGCTTGAATATCTCAGCTCACAAACACTAGAATATGGAAATAACTGTTACTGCACCTTCTGATCTCACTGCTATAAAGTGATGTTCCTCCTCAGTGTTTTTCTCGTTTTCCAGTAGAAATGTCTAAAGATTATTAAATCAATTAAATGACAAAGTAAGAAGTCTTGTTTTATGATAAGTTGATCGAAATGAAGTGACTTATGATTAAAACAATAACATATATGTGCTGATGGAGTTAGAAAGATCAGCGTAATTCAAAGGGAAAACTGTCAGATGTTTGTTCTTTGTTTTAAGCATAAACTCAATTCATATCTTCATTTAACATCTCCAGTAAATCTTGATTTAAGGCCGTTTAGATATTTGTATTGGAAAACAAGGATACTGTAGGAACACATTAACGTTTTGCAGTGAATGACTAAGAGCCTGCAGAAGTGCTCTGAATGTGATGTGCGTCACACACACATGCTGGATCATGTCTCACCTGTAGCGGCGTCGTGCAGGCCGTGTAAACACACACTCATCTGGGTGAAGACAGCGTTAGCACTGCTCTGACACATGCCATCTGAACACACACCTGCGGCACAAGACATCACTCGCTATAAAGTGATGTTCCTCCTCAGTGTTTTTCTCGTTTTCCAGTAGAAATGTCTAAAGATTATTAAATCAATTAAATGACAAAGTAAGAAGTCTTGTTTTATGATAAGTTGATCGAAATGAAGTGACTTATGATTAAAACAATAACATATATGTGCTGATGGAGTTAGAAAGATCAGCGTAATTCAAAGGGAAAACTGTCAGATGTTTGTTCTTGTTTTAAGCATAAACTCACTTCATATCTTCATTTAACATCTCCAGTAAATCTTGATTTAAGGTTGTTTAGATATTTGTATTGGAAAACAAGAATACTGTAGGAACACATTAACGTTTTGCAGTGAATGACTGTAAGAGCCTGCAGAAGTGCTCTGAATGTGATGTGCATCACACACACGTGCTGGATCATGTCTCACCTGTGGCGGCGGCGTGCAGGCCGTGTAAACACACACTCATCTGGGTGAAGACAGCGTTAGCACTGCTCTGACACATGCCATCTGAACACACACCTGCGGCACAAGACATCACTCATTAATCTCACACACACACACACACTCTCTCTCATGCCCTATTTTGAGGAACATCACTGTTCTTTCAGTATCAGCTCAATGTCAGTGATATTTTATCTGTTGGTTGGGTTGTGTATATTTGTACATGGATAGTTTCATGTTTAATTCTGTATGTCAGGGTTCCTCAAATCTTGCCCTGGAGGGCCAATGCGCTGCAGAGTTTAGCTCCAACCCTGATCAAACTCACCTACCTGTGATTTTCTAATGATCCTGAAGACATTGATTAGCATGCTCAGGTGTGTTTGATTAGGGTTAGAGATAAACTCTGCAGGAAAGTGTATGTCGTGGGCCAGATTTGAGGATCCCTGCTGTATGTATTCAGGGGGTTTTCTGGTATGACTGTACCAACCATCAGCCGGGAGTACTGTAATGTGTAAGGCCTGCAGCCTCTGCACTGATGATTCCTGTGATGTTAAGGGGACTGGATTCTTGATATGTGTTTATCTGTGATCCCTTCGTATCCTCTACTCCTACAACACGTGTACTGTATGGTAGTGGACTCATGTCTTCATGTGGTTATGTTCAATGATGTATTTCTCTGATGGATGTCTGGTTCTCTTCTGCTGTTTTATATCACAAAGGGGTTTAAATGCTTTAAAATACAGTTGGTGGATGATCCCCCTCAGATTTTGTGTGTCTCTAGTTGTTTTATTAGCGCAAGTGTTGCAGTACTCACTGGGCACGGCTAGCAGAGCCACGTAAGACTTCGGCTTGTGGAAGACGGCCATCAGTTTCTTCATGTCACTCTGTAACTGCTGGTTCTTGGAGGCCAGCGCTGACGTGCAGAAAGACACCTTGCATTCCTCTTCTAGACTGCACACACACACACACACACACACACACACAGACAGACAGACAGACAGACACACACAGAGAGAGAGAGAGAGAGACACACACACACACACACACAGACAGTAAAATGCATGACTGATGTCTCTGAGCCCAAAAACATGTAGAGCTGCACTAGGCAAAAAGTGCACTGTAACTAACACATCGTATTGACAGTGATAGTGAGAGAGAGTGTGTGAATGTGAGCGAGAGTGTGTGAGCGAGAGTGAGTGAGCGAGAGCGAGAGGGTGTGAGTGAGAGCGAGAGGGTGTGAGTGAGAGCGAGAGGGTGTGAGTGAGAGCGAGAGGGTGTGAGTGAGAGCGAGAGGGTGTGTGTGAGAGAGAGCGAGAGGGTGTGTGTGAGTGAGAGCGAGAGTGTGTGTGTGAGTGAGAGCGAG
>NW_015519299.1:2290-2831 GCF_001515645.1 Sinocyclocheilus grahami | reverse complement strand
TGTATATAATGTAATGGGTCATACGGATATCTGATGCATGCAGAAAGTTCATACTGTATGTGTACCCCATGACTCTCTGTCCTGTTAAGAGGGAGTTGCTACTCTAAACGCAGGTGTGTGTATCACCTCAAGACTGACTGTTTTCACACTTCATCGTTACAAGGTTAAGTAAAAACAGCTTGCATGTATTGTTCATGATGTCTAAGAGGGGTCATTTGAAAGCCTTAATCCTAATGTAGTTGAATAGTTGTCTAAACAGATGGTGTGGTCTAATCATTTGAGGATCATCAAACGTGACATAATATTCATAACAAAGAAATGTTTGCATGTACTATATGAATAACGAGACTTTTGTGAATTATAAAAGTGTATCAAGCTTCTCATTGCATATTTTTCAATAACTTTGGGTTTCTGGCAGATGCTCTATTGCATGGAACTGTAGATCTGCGAGTCTGTTCAGTACCAGCAGGGCATGTTCATCAGCTGTGCTGTTTAGTTACTCTATCTGTGATCTTTGTGGTCCATTGGCCCCTCTAATGAG
>NW_015519299.1:0-884 GCF_001515645.1 Sinocyclocheilus grahami | reverse complement strand
AAAAAAAAATGTAATTTACTTTCCATTTTTAGTTTAGAAAAATGTATAATAAATGTGAGATTTTTTTTTTTAAACAAATGATTTCTATATGTTCAGTGAACCTCTTACCAAAATGGTCAGAAGAACGATTAGATCGCTAATCGAACTGATCCGTTAGCAGCGGTTCTCCAGTAAATAACTCACTGAATCGACAACGATTCGGTCGGCACGTGTCATGAGGTTTGAGAGTGGCACACGGTCTTGTTCAACTTGAAATAAGCAAAGAACCTGTAGTAATATGATCGAATGTGCGAGGATTTGACTAACAAAGCGAGAAGTAAGTTACTAAACTATTAAACATCATTTTGTCATTAATTATAATCCGTTTTATTTGACTGTTACGCGACGGGCCAATCGCGTATGGTGTAGACCGGATGCTAGTAACGTTAGGCTTTATGGTGAATGGAAATCATATTTGGTTTTACAGATTAATCAGATATAATGAATGTAAAGAGCTCATTGAATGTTTATGTTTAAGACTCAAATCATATGCGTATTGTTCACCGTCTATGTGCAATACTTAACTGTAAATAGAATGTACTCCGTTACCGTGAAAGTGTCCTATTATGAGTTGTATTTGTTTGATCAAGTGGCGTCAACATGGCGACCGCTGCCCTTATGCAAATTCAAACATCTCATAGTATAGAGTTATTGTATGTTCACTGTCATTTCATATTTACCAAAGTACAAGATTTGTTTACTTCATCCTCACTTGGTCACTAGCTGCTGAAGAGAATATTATCTTGCCACTTACTGAATATTGCGTAGCATAAATTCTGCTTATTCAT
Source organism: Sinocyclocheilus grahami (assembly GCF_001515645.1). Classification (NCBI taxonomy): domain Eukaryota; kingdom Metazoa; phylum Chordata; class Actinopteri; order Cypriniformes; family Cyprinidae; genus Sinocyclocheilus; species Sinocyclocheilus grahami. The sequence goes on along the minus strand of NW_015519299.1, from coordinate 57 downwards.
TTAAAAATAGTAACTAAATAAATTAGTAAATTATGTTAAGCGTTTTTAATTTATTTT
>NW_015519298.1:2519-2831 GCF_001515645.1 Sinocyclocheilus grahami | reverse complement strand
CTGGGTGAGCCTCTTAATTGACCTTGTGGGGGCCCATTGATTTAGCCCCACATGCATCTTCATTTTTGATAAATTATAAAGCCGTTAATTTGCAGAGGAAATGGCTGGGCCAGTCTGGAGCGCAGATGTGGCTAAAGCCGGCCTAACTGGCAGAGCGGGGGCCGTGCCAGGAGGCTCAGGGTGGAGGGTTGGGGGTTGGGGCTAATTGTAATGGGTAGATGGCTCTGGTTAGCCACGGTCTCTCCTGGGACCCCCCTCAGCTGCCCTCTGTTTACCAATCTAGAGGGCAGTGCCACCTCCAGATAAATAGCA
>NW_015519298.1:0-1063 GCF_001515645.1 Sinocyclocheilus grahami | reverse complement strand
TGATGGGATCTAAATAGGAAATAATGACTGTGGGAAATAGGTTGATTTGACAACTGTTTTACCTCAGTTGTCTGTAATCGGATGATAAAAAAAACCTTCTGCCTTTGTACTAGAGCAACTATTTAATGGCCTTATTAAACAGAAATGCAGAATTAATTCTCTCTTTTTGAAAAGTACTGTGAATGTTTAATAAAATACAAATTACAAAACAATAACATCTTACAAGAATAGCGAATTGTGTATTTGTAACAAGCTTAAGACCAAAAAACATCAATTAAAAAAACTTGTTTTTATGCTATATACACATACATACACATATATAGTCAATGCTGTACAGTCTGCTGTTACAGTACAGTTGTAAATGTACTAAGGCTAAATGCGTGAGTCAGAGAGAATTTGACTTTAACCATGATGGTGATGATAGATTGTAACTCAGTCAGGAAGAGGAAGCTGCTTCTTACAGGTAGTGCGGCAGCAAGCAAGAACATTTCCCACTTATGACTTCACATAGTGAGCCTGTGTTCATAAAGAGATGAATACAGCCTCCCTTCACAGGAAAGCTACAGGAAACTGTGACAATTCACTGATTTTAGCTCTTATGTAATGGATAATACTTTTGTCTCTCCTCAATATCTCTTTTTCACAGTTGTTCCTTGAACTGTTATCCGTTATCATATTTGTCACACAGAGTATTATAGGACACGCTCCTGCTTGTGAGGGGTCATTATCCTAATGTGATTTACCGCCAAACTACCATGTTCATCCTTTACACCTCGCTCGCCCCCTGTATTTCTTCCCAATTTAATCACCAAAAATCTCATATGGCATATTCACATCATGGAGGGGTGGTCCACTGGGCTGGTTACAGTAGCCTTTGAGGGCTAAATAAGAGAGGGTCAAAGGTTAAGAGGAGTATTAGCAGGAAGATGGTGTGACACTGATTATGAGCAGTCAAAGCAAGTATGAGCAGGGGTTATGTCACCCCGAAAGGGTCGAGGCGTATACGTTTCAGCAGGATAGCTCCAGTAAGGTCAACCGTAGGTCAGGGAAATTATTTTAGCCG
>NW_015519297.1:2221-2831 GCF_001515645.1 Sinocyclocheilus grahami | reverse complement strand
ATCTCAGCCAGATATTGTCCTATCCTAACAAACCATACATCACTGGAAAGCTTGTGTTGCCAGATATTCATAGAGAGAAAAAACAACAAACAAGGACAAGCACAAAAAAAAAAACCCATAACACCAAAAAACATCATATATCCGCTCCATATTAACTCCATAAAGTGTCTATCTTTATAAGCGAAGAACAAACAACGTGCCTAAAAGCGCTTGTAAATATGAGGACATGGCAACACCGCGAGACAGCGCTCTCTAAAGCAGACAGCACGTCTATCAGCGGTAGTTCTGTTAAAATCGAGTCTTTAGCCAAAAAATGGCTAAGAAATTCTTCACTCTCGCAAGATGCCAAAAGTGTTGCTATGGCAACAAATGCGTTCCGTACACACATGGACGGATCATGTACAGGACTGTCACTGCGGACGCTTGCCGCTGGTTACCTGTGCTGCTGCTGACCGGTGAGGTCACGCCGCCCGGTCCAGGGAACGCCACGTGTCCGTTCTGTCCGTACGCCGGCTCCAGGGCCCACTCGTCGGAGCCCTGCCGGGCGTGATGGAGCGGGGCCGGCCGCGAGGACAGGTGCTCCTCCAGGTGACTGAGCCACAGGGCCAGA
>NW_015519297.1:0-581 GCF_001515645.1 Sinocyclocheilus grahami | reverse complement strand
GCGGGGTTACAGGCGGTGCTCCAGTCCACTCAGAGAGGCACTGACTAGCCCTCACATGGTTCCGGAGCGCCAGCCGGGCACGGGTCAGTGTTTGGGTTCAGGGGTCAAAGGTCACGGGCAGATGCAGACGTGACTAGAGCATCTTCACGCGCACAGCTGCACACAGAGCACACGCGTGTTAAACAAAGCACACAAACACTCACTCATCCATCACTCACAAACCAGGGCACGTTAGTAAGAGATGACTACATGCAGTCAGATGAGCTCAGAATCACAGAATCGGAGGGTTACGTCCATTAAATATGAAATGAAGTGTAAATGTGAAATGCATCGGTGTACCGCTAGCCGCTGTTAGCTTTAACACACACACACATCACTGGTACAGCCATACGCTATAAACACACACGCAGATAGTGATGAGGATGATTAGATGAGCCGCAGTGGGTCTGATTTAATGTTTATTAATCGTAATTAGTGCAGAAATGAAATAAACGCTGAACACTGAAGCGCGGCTAACAGGCCTGATGCTAAAGCTAACAGCAACCTGACTGAACGCAACATAAACACTCTCTCTCTCTCTC
>NW_015519296.1:1604-2831 GCF_001515645.1 Sinocyclocheilus grahami | reverse complement strand
GGTGGCTGGCAACTTTTAAAAAAATGTAGGGAAAGAGTTAAGTAGAGTACAGATATATCCTACTTATAATGATGGATTGTAATTTTACTCTAAAATACATTTCATTTAAATCTGAATTTAGTCATCAACATTATGAATGGCAAAAACGGTCAAGAGTAATCACGACACCCGCATTTGCTTCAATCTAATGCCTGAGACTTGCAGTCAATACGAAAGGTCATTCACGTCTCTGCCCAATGACAAAACAATCATGAGCAAGTACCGTAATTAGCAGAAGAGGCGAAATTATAACATGTCCTGAAGCTGCTATATCAATAAATACTCTGTCCTATCCCAGTTTAATGTGTAGCATCAGTTATAAATGAGCCATTGGTAGGCTGATTTCCTGACTGCGGTGCTTTCAAAACATTGCTCAGTTTGTTTGACCATCCGACCAGTCCAACACTGCACATTGGCTCAACCAATGGTGTGAGTTTGAGGCAGGAGTTTCTATTTGTCTGACCAATGGAGGATGGTGGGAGTGTGCAGAAGACCTGTTTAAAAACAGTTATTTCACCACTACACAGATATACCAAGATTCAACTGGACATACCTACAGTGACACAATTTTGTGCCTAAAAGTGTCCTGCTAAATGCAATTAAAGCCATGCATTATGGCAAACACCATTACTTTACAACTGACACACTGGTTTCTCCCATCAAGTGCATGAATTCAGGAAAAAAAATTGATTGCAATCATGACAGTTTGTACCTAGTAATAGATGCACACATGGAAAGGCCAATCAGTGTGAATTCTTCCTGAAGGTCAAAGCTGTCATAGTAACTGTGAAAACACTGCTGATAAAGTAAAGCGATTTGAACTGTCAATTTTCAGTCCCAAATCCAGCTGAAGCACATGTATAACACTGTAAGAATAGATCAGACTCCAATGTTACGTTTGGTGTGAAGAGCTGAAGAAGAAATACGAGGGGTTTAAAGCCAAAGCGGATCAATTTCTTCACTGTCTTTTTGTGTAGCTGCAATGATTCATGTTGTACCATTGGACATTCAGTTCAGTTAAACTAGCCAGGTTTTTTAGACCATATGTCTGGAAAAGATAGCAAGGGTATGGGGGGGGGGGATGACAACATTTTTGAAACTGTTCTGCATACTGTATAAGAAGCTTATGAGTAAGAAGACTACAGATGAAACATAAAAAAAGTGCAATGACTTCTGTTGCTGTAAAAA
>NW_015519296.1:0-519 GCF_001515645.1 Sinocyclocheilus grahami | reverse complement strand
TACAGCACTTCTTCAGGGAAGCCCTTATAGGAAATCAGCATGTAATGTATTTGGTTGTTGTAGCAACTTCACATGCTTGCTGCAAATCAGAAACTGCAATATGGCTGTTTGATCACGCTGTGCTCATTTTAATTCATTTTAATTGAGTTTACACTCAATTCACTTTACACACTCATGCCATAGTCATTTTAGTTCTTTATCGGGCTTATCTGTTATTCAGCATGAACAAGGAGTGACTGCATCTACAGAATATTTTCTTCTATTATTCTTTTGATTTTGCAATTAATTTTGAAGTCATTATCCATGCCGTTCTGAATAAGGCATTCAGCTTCAGTCACATCCCTAGGATAGATTTATCTGCCAGCATGACTGATTGACTCAGTTTAATCAGTCAATAATTAATAATTAATAAATAATTAAGTTCAGTTAGGTCAAAAGAATCTATCATAGAATCTAATCTAAAGTTGATTATAGAATGATTATGGAATGATTATATATATATATATATATATATATATA
>NW_015519295.1:2020-2831 GCF_001515645.1 Sinocyclocheilus grahami | reverse complement strand
CCTGCGCAGATTTGGCTTGCATGAACTTCCCCAAGAAATGAATGATTGAACATAACCTTATGCAAAGTAACCCACCAAATTGGCTAGTGATTTGACAGTGTTACCCGCCACGGGTTGGGGGGTGTTAATTTCAAACCCTGGGATTGACAAGTCAGATATATCAGGAAACCATCTCAGCTGGCTAACATTGCACACCTTCACAAAGCCCTCTTTTAAGTAAATATGACTTCCTTGGCCATCACATCCAGTTTTTCACCCTTGCGGTACATTACCACGGACTGCTTCTCTGTGGCTGAAGCTCTTTCAGCACCAGTTCTCATTTTTCAGTGAAAAGGACCACTTCCACACGACAGCTCTTGTCCTAATTTCCACTCAGTGTGGGAAACAAGTTGAACAAGTACCATGACAAAAACCCATGCCCATGTTTAGACTCTGTGAAGCTTATCTTAGTGCAAAGGTATCCAGCTCTGACTTAGAGCCCACACACCTGCATGTGTTTAATTTTTAACTTGAGTTTAGGTAACGCATGCCAGCTTTAATGAGGTGTGAAATCTGCATTTATTTCAGTTTTTTTTTGCACTGTTTGGATTGTTTTACGAACATTTTGCTTGATAACATAAAGTATTGTGCTTGGGTGTGGAGTTCTTACGTAAACAGGAATCTACTGAGTAATTACAGCATGTGTCCTCTGATTCATTTTCCCATGCACAAAATTATTGCAGCAGTGACATGAATTTTCCTCGATGGCTTGCATGGAAAATTCTAAGAGAAGGATTTTCACAGTGTTGGTTTCTAGATTGGAAAAAAAAAA
>NW_015519295.1:0-419 GCF_001515645.1 Sinocyclocheilus grahami | reverse complement strand
GCTGCGGCTCTCCAGGACCGACGTTCGCCACCCCTGATCTAGTTGATCTTTTCATCCTTCATTTTTGTCAGCTTCCTGATGCATTTTTATGAAGCAAGATACATGCAGTTTCTGCACATGACCATGACTAATTTCCATAACTGTATGCTTGTAGATCAGAAAAGGTGATGATCAGAGATACAAACACACAGCCAATGGAAAGAGGGCGACAGTAACAGATAGGAATTCAATCACGCTCTTTCGGGTGGGGACATCCTCTATTATCTAGATAGATGTCCTATGGGAGAGCTTCTACTTATATACAAAGGCAATTACTAACAATTTCTTTGGTCCTATCTCATGTAATGTAAATGATACCTATACTGCATGTGTGAAAGCAGAGAGAGCTTGCGCTCCATGTTTGATTGTACTTTTTTTTT
>NW_015519294.1:0-2831 GCF_001515645.1 Sinocyclocheilus grahami | reverse complement strand
GATATCTGCTTCGTCATGCCTGGAGCTGATCCGTGCAGCGAATTAGTAAAGCATTCAAATCTTTGTGTGCATACTTGTATACATGGCAGTAGTGTTGTCCATTTGTGAATGTAAATTTGGTTATGAAGATATGAATTGCAGTTTGCGAATGTGTAAAATTTTCTTTGAGAATGAGTTAATCTTAGGCATTAATGAATCTTGTTTTGCATAAAAAGCACACTTCAAACACTGCGCGCACTGTAACAGTGTTCAAATATGTGTTACATTGAGCATTTATATGATGAATATAGTCGAGATCAAATGACGTAATGCTATATTATTATTAATATTACCAGTAATTTATTTAATTATTTTTTAGCTTAATTTAAATGTGTAAATGTCAAAAAACAGTTCTACATGTATAATTCTAATTTCATATGCAAAGATGTTACCCAATCATAGCTGTGGGCATTTACATTGATTTGAATGCTATGTTTAAAGGGGACGTGTCTCCTTTAAGATTTCAGAGTCAAAATCAGGGTGGAAAATGTCCATTTATTTCTAAATTATGACTGCTTTTGATGTACAAAATCTTACTAATGCTATAAATGGATCCCAGGGAACATTATATAAAATGCACTTCATGACCCCTCTAAATCAACAATTTCTTCTGTTTTTAATTTAATATCTCTGCTGCACACATGTTGTCTACATCTCTTTTAGCAAAGGCCAGGATCTTGTCAGCAAAGACAGATAAATATTGCAATATGAAAACGATTTAACCAGATATTATTAGTATTTGTAAAGAATTGATCATTCTAGGATGATTGGGGTGATTTTATAGGGGAGTGAATCTGCATTAGAAAATAATAAATAAACTACAAGCATAGATAGGTATAATAGAACAAATGCGTAACAAATACAAATAAAATAAGCAGTGCTTTAATGTTTTTCAGATAAATCTAACAGTATTCAGGTACAGACATTGAGCAATAAGTGAACTAGACTATGCTGTGTTATTTTACATTCGATTATTCAGTTATATTTAATATATAATATTGAATTATATTTTATTGCTCCATTATATTTAATTAAACAGGCATTTTGACGTAATTCTGCATGCACGTGTCTGTTCAAGATCATAAAGAAGAGAAAGATAACTGAATTTGGTGTTCACTTGCTGTAGAATATATCACTAGGTGCCGTTCACACAGAATGCGCTTTTGTATTGACAAAGATGCGACGCAGGCAGTGGAATAGGAAAAATGCAGGAAGATTAAGGAGTTAAACTTCTTTTAACTTCAGCACCGTGTTTTTAAAAAGCCGTTTCATGCACGAGACGCTGCAAGAGACGCGAGCGCAACAGTCAAACGCATCCATGTTTACGTAGAAAAAAACTATGGGAAAGCAGCGCAATCGAATGAAAACCTGTAAAGAACTACTACTGTATGCCTGATATATCATGTTTGCATCATGCTGACAGGCTGAAAGCTGCTGTTCATTGTTTTTACAGAACATTTATAGTTAATAATAGTCTAAAGGTGTTATACCTTCAGTCAGTTTGAATTTGAATTACCTTGAGATTTTTTTAAAGCATTTTCCTCGTATTATAAATATTATATGTTTAGAAATAATACAAGTTTGTACAACAAGAAGTTGTAGTTTGTGCATCTTTTCTGCAAGATATTTAACAAGTGATTTGTTTAACATTTATATCATGTTGACCACTTGATGTGTGGCGCGCTTGAAATAGAAATGTCTTTAACTAGAGGGTTAATAAAGAAAGAGATACTTAAATCATGTTGTAGTTACATTTTGAAGTTGACTAGTTAAAAATCGTACAAATTTCGAGAATCGGTCAAACATTCTGAAAAAAAAAATTTGAGATTTAATTTTTTTTGCCATATCGCTCAGCCCTAGGGCAAAGACGTGATCGGCCGAAGACCAGAATAACTCAGCTGAACAGGAAAGTTTCGTGACAGCAGAAATAGACAACATTAATCAGCAGAATAAAGTAAGATGCATATACTCGCATAGCCATTGCCTTCAGGGTCACGCAGTCTTTAAAATGTCTACTAAACATTTAACCATTTCTTTTTGGGTCTCTGTTGATGGTCTGCATTATAATGGTCAAATATGAAAGTAAAGCTTGTTGTTTGAAATATACAGTATATTCCAGTTTCATACATTAAAAAATAAATGCAAATACTCGCGTTTCGCCATATTTCTCAACAAGATGATCATCAATAATTTGCATTATTGCACGCCTTTGCTGAGTGGTAATTTGATCACTATCTAGGCTCTCCACAATAGAGGGTCCATGTGGGTCCAAGGTCTGCAAGAATAGTGCTGTGACCTGTGCCCACTTCAACAGGGTGACCAAAGACATTTCCAGAAAATAAATTGTAACACAGCATTACTTGATGTCTTACAGCCATAGTTTTACAGATATTCTTGAAGTTGCATGTGACATGGCTTATGCGTTTAAACCACATAGTCCAATACTGCATCAGTGGCCCTAGCTGTCTTATGGCTCTTGGATAATGCAACATGAAGTGGTGCTTAGGTTTTAGATGTTGCTGTGGGTACAACTCAAGGAGTTTAATGTGTCCTTCCTCAATCAGTGAGTTTATGATCAATTTCATCTTCTAACTCCCTAATCCTTCTAAGATGTCGTGCATAATGTCTGGCGCTATGTTCTTGCTGACATAAAAAAAAGTGGAGATAATTAAAGGCACTTGCTTGTTTTAAGCGAATGCTAATGTCACAGTCTTCTTTAGTCTGGACCCTAAATATGTATTTTGGTACACGGCAGCACCAGCAAGCATAATTGCTCGCAAAGCTTTCTGTGA
>NW_015519293.1:2026-2831 GCF_001515645.1 Sinocyclocheilus grahami | reverse complement strand
AGTGAGACCGTTTCCACTAGGGAACCCACTCCATAAAATCAAGAAAAGCATGTAACAGGTTGATGATCAGGAACTGCTCTTGGTTTGATGGCACTTTTAAAATAAATTGCACTGTTGACCAGGGACACGTTAATCTCTGTCATAGCCATTCACAGGGGTCACAAGGTCATCCGCCATTTCCCCATTTGGGACTTAAGGCTAGAAGCTCTTTTCATTGATTATAGTTCTCTCACTCTCTTTTTTCATCTTTTTTTCACACTTCTTCCTCTCTTGCCGGTTCATAATCCATCTGTACGTCTCAGCCAATATGCCTGCGCGTCATTCTACGTTTTGCTCATCCACTCTCCACTCCATCAAAAAACAATCTCTCCACTTCTCCGTACGGCAAGTTCATGATCCACGCCCACACCATCCTTCGCCCCCATCCATCTACATTCTGTCTCCTTCATTCACTCCCACATTCCTCTCCCATCCCCTGTCAACAACAGAGACGGTTTATGACTTCTGCATCCCACTATCCTATTCCAAAGCTGTCTTCCACCTGCCCACATCTTTTTCTATTCTTTCCCAAATGCATGCTTTCTACCTCTAAGCGCAAAGCATCCCTGCATTCCTCACTCGTCCCCCTGTCCCATCCCATTTCCCCCTCAAAGCCTCGTTCAGGCTGCTGTATTATTGATGGGCTGGTAACTGAAACATTCAGTCTCTGGCATGCAGAGTCAAATCTCAGTTAGCCATAGTTATTAATTAATATCGCTTAGGCTACATGTTTTAATCTCATTTAGAGTAGTGTCTCTGCTTTGCC
>NW_015519293.1:0-645 GCF_001515645.1 Sinocyclocheilus grahami | reverse complement strand
TTTTTTTTATTTTGATGGCTGCAACACACTCCACCAAAGTTGGGACAGAGACATAATAAAAGTGAAAGGTTATAAAATATCCAAGTTAAACTGTTTTGAAACAGTCCATAATAAGCAGGTGAATTGGTAATAGGTCAGGGTATCATAATTGGGTTTATATGGAGCATCCTGTCTTTGCCAGCAAACCAGGTCGTGGCTCACCACTTTGTGCCCAATTTTTGATTCAGGAAATCCAGAGAAATCTAAGACTGTGTAGGGCAAGACAGGACACCTCAGTTGAATGTGTGTGACCTTTGAGCCCTCATTGTATGAGAAACTGTCATGCTGCTGTGTGAAATGTAGCCACATGGGCTTGGGAGTACTATGGAAAACTGTTGTCACTTAACACAGTCTGCAGCTGCATCAAGAAATGCAACGGGCTCATCTTAGATTGTTCAAAAGAAAATGTATGCTGTAGTCAAATGAGCCCACATTTCAGCTTGTTTTGGGGGAAACCGGATATCAAATTGTCAGTCCCAAAGACAAAAGGGACCATTCAGACGTCAATCCGTGACAGGTGCAAAAGAAAATGTTTGTCATGGTATATGGGTGCATCAGTGGAAACGGCATGGGTGACTGGCATATGTGTGAAGGTACCATTGACAT
>NW_015519292.1:2383-2832 GCF_001515645.1 Sinocyclocheilus grahami | reverse complement strand
TTTTTTTTTTAACTCTTCACAGTCGTGTACTCCTCTCTGTTTTTATTTTGAAACATCTAAATGAGCTTTTCCTTATTCTCTGGAACTCGATATGGTCTAGATAATTTCTTTCGTTTTTTCTTGTAGCATAAGGGTGTGGTTGTAGAGCAAGATTTTTGTGTCATAATGTTTCAATGTAAACATATATATGTCACTTACATAAAGCAAAGGATTACACTGATCAGACACAACATTAAAACCACCTGCCTAATATCATGTAGGTCCCTCTCGTGCTGCCAAAACAGCTCTGATGTGTTGAGGCATGGACTCTGAACATGTCCTGTGGTATCTGGAAGCTGTGTGTTCTGACACCTGTTTATCATGGTCAGCATTGTGTTTTTCATGAATTTGGGCTACAATAGCTCTTCTCTGTGATTGGAGCAGATGGTCTAGCCTTTGCTCCCCAAATG
>NW_015519292.1:0-705 GCF_001515645.1 Sinocyclocheilus grahami | reverse complement strand
GACAGGAAGGACTACTGGCTTATTGAGGTTCCTGATGGCACCTCTCCTGCTAAAGAGAAGGAGATCGTGGAGAAGTCCATTCGCCCTTATGGGATTCTGATAAAGGAGGTGTGAGAGGAGAATTCTATCATTAAGAAGACTATCATCCTTGTTAATTATCTGGTCATTCTGAACTTTAGTGCTGAATGAGATTATGGGGATAATGATTATTATTGCTGTTAATTATTTCTATTAGATAAAATTGTGTGGAAGGATTTGAATCTGAAGTCTGTTTTATAAGCTCTTCTTGATCTTGTTTAATGTTGGCTTGATTAAATTTAATGTCATTAATCAAAATATAGTCTGCCTTCAATAAAGACAGAAAATACTAAAAGTTAATCAATTTCAATCATTGCGACAAACACAAATATCTGGCTTATGAGTAGTATGATACTGTATTTTTGTGTTTTTTTTCATTGACTTTTGTCAGCCAAAAATAAATCCTGTATGTATTCATACCACAATAAATATTTAACTAAATTAAAAAAACAAATAAAATAGAACATATCTTCTGTATTCATAACAGAAAAGAGGGTAGCTGGTGATATACACAAATGTCGAACTAATTCAGGCCTTGTCAAGGTGACATTTATCATCAGGAAACGTATAGGTTACTTTTTAAAAACTCTTCACACAGTGAGCACAACAGCAGTCTATGTGGGCTAA
>NW_015519291.1:0-2832 GCF_001515645.1 Sinocyclocheilus grahami | reverse complement strand
CCATAGCTGTGCACAAGGTGCTTGTCACAGCTCCAGACTTATTTGATCATTAATGACGTCATCACATAAAAGTCGACTTTAAAAAATCAGAAGTCGTTCAAACCCCTAGTATATAATGTTTCTTTCTTCTCTAAGGTGAATATCTCCAGACTAGAATTCTAGTTTTCAGTTGACAAATGTGAATGAGAACTTTTTCATTTCTCAAACTGTTTAAATCAAATGATTAAATCAAGATGAAATTATTTTCATTTCTGCTGCGCTATAATAGTCTCATGAACACCCAGTCATTTATAGCAGATCGGCCAAGGTCAGGATTTTTGCTAAATAATTACAGGTTGGAATTTTTGCTAAATAATAAATCAATTACTGCTTTTTTTTTTTTTCTTTTTTTTTTATCAAACCTATTGATAAAAAAAAAAAAAAACTTAATTTTCACACCACACAATTTTCTTAATTTTTGCTCTGTATGCCACCAGAATAGAATTCAAATGACTTGGGTAATTTATAGTAGGGGTGTAACAATACATGCATTCGTACCGAAAATTTTAGTAATTTTTCCCCCTGCTGTACCAAACTGTGACGTCAAAACAGAGGTACGTACCGAACCGGTATGTTTGCGTATTTAATATATACTTGATCTGTGATACATTGACTTTTTTTCTATCTTGTGAAAGCTTGAAGCTGGTCACTGTTCAGTCCCATCAAATGGACCAGCATAAGCTTTTTTTATTTCTCCTTTTGTGGTCTGAAAAACAAAGGCATTAGAAAACACCAGGGTGAGTGAACAATGACTGAAATTTGAGTGAACGATCCCTTAAAAAAAAACAAAAAAAACACTGATGATTGTTTAAAGTTTCAACTAATGTGTGTCAAATATTAAATGTAAGATCCAAGTGTGTATTCCTCATCTTAATTACCTGAATAGCTCTGTGGATGTTTTTTTAGTCTGTTCAAGAGGCATGTCTGAACTGAACTCATGTAACTTGATTTGGGTTTTATTTTTTCTTTTGTAGTCATGATCTGTGTCACAGTTGCAATTTCATCTTCACTACACTTTTCACAAGACAGATCTTTATGCAGAAACCTTGAATAGCATTGCTGTAGAAGAGTAATTAGCTGGTGAAATGGATTTACCTGTTGTAGAGTTAACAAGTTATGTGCATTGTGATGTTTGAAGCAGATGTCATAATTGTCAATAGACTGGTAAGATTTTCAAATGAGCAGTTCATAAATTCATAAAAATTTACATACCAAAAGAAAAGTTTATTAAAAACCAGAATATTAGAATATTGAGATGTCTTTTATACTTACAATATTCATTTTCCAAAGTTTGCATGTTTGTATCGCGAAGGCTGAATAATTTATTTGTTTTTAAATTGCAGTTTTCAATTAAATACAATTGGGTCCATATATATATATATATATGGACCCAATTGTATTTAATTGAAAACTGCAATTTAAAAACAAATAAATTATTCAGCCTTCGCGATACAAACATGCAAACTTTGGAAAATGAATATTGTAAGTATAAAAGACATCTCAATATTCTAATATTCTGGTTTTTAATAAACTTTTCTTTTGGTATGTAAATTTTTATGAATTTATGAACTGCTCATTTGAAAATCTTACCAGTCTATTGACAATTATGACATCTGCTTCAAACATCACAATGCACATAACTTGTTAACTCTACAACAGGTAAATCCATTTCACCAGCTAATTACTCTTCTACAGCAATGCTATTCAAGGTTTCTGCATAAAGATCTGTCTTGTGAAAAGTGTAGTGAAGATGAAATTGCAACTGTGACACAGATCATGACTACAAAAGAAAAAATAAAACCCAAATCAAGTTACATGAGTTCAGTTCAGACATGCCTCTTGAACAGACTAAAAAAACATCCACAGAGCTATTCAGGTAATTAAGATGAGGAATACACACTTGGATCTTACATTTAATATTTGACACACATTAGTTGAAACTTTAAACAATCATCAGTGTTTTTTTTGTTTTTTTTTAAGGGATCGTTCACTCAAATTTCAGTCATTGTTCACTCACCCTGGTGTTTTCTAATGCCTTTGTTTTTCAGACCACAAAAGGAGAAATAAAAAAAGCTTATGCTGGTCCATTTGATGGGACTGAACAGTGACCAGCTTCAAGCTTTCACAAGATAGAAAAAAAGTCAATGTATCACAGATCAAGTATATATTAAATACGCAAACATACCGGTTCGGTACGTACCTCTGTTTTGACGTCACAGTTTGGTACAGCAGGGGGAAAAATTACTAAAATTTTCGGTACGAATGCATGTATTGTTACACCCCTACTATAAATTACCCAAGTCATTTGAATTCTATTCTGGTGGCATACAGAGCAAAAATTAAGAAAATTGTGTGGTGTGAAAATTAAGTTTTTTTTTTTTTTTATCAATAGGTTTGATAAAAAAAAAAGAAAAAAAAAAAAAGCAGTAATTGATTTATTATTTAGCAAAAATTCCAACCTGTAATTATTTAGCAAAAATCCTGACCTTGGCCGATCTGCTATAAATGACTGGGTGTTCATGAGACTATTATAGCGCAGCAGAAATGAAAATAATTTCATCTTGATTTAATCATTTGATTTAAACAGTTTGAGAAATGAAAAAGTTCTCATTCACATTTGTCAACTGAAAACTAGAATTCTAGTCTGGAGATATTCACCTTAGAGAAGAAAGAAACATTATATACTAGGGGTTTGAACGACTTCTGATTTTTTAAAGTCGACTTTTATGTGATGACGTCATTAATGATCAAATAAGTCTGGAGCTGTGACAAGCACCTTGTGCACAGCTATGG
>NW_015519290.1:0-2832 GCF_001515645.1 Sinocyclocheilus grahami | reverse complement strand
CTCCTGATGAAGTCGTGCATCGATCAGGGTCAGCTGGTTCCCGATGATGTCATCTCTCGTCTCATCCTGTCCAGTCTGAGGGGTCTGCAGCAGAGCAGCTGGCTACTGGACGGTAACTCTCACCCCGCTCACCTGAGCCATGTTACTGATGAAATGTGCAGTTTAAATGTGCTCGCCCTGTCCCCACAGGGTTTCCTCGTACTGTGGCTCAGGCCGAGGCCCTGGACAGCGTGTACGATGTGGACTCTGTTATAAACCTGGACGTGCCTTTCCAGACGATCCGAGAGCGTCTGACGTCTCGCTGGGTGCACCTTCCCAGCGGCAGGGTCTATAATATAGACTTCAACCCACCTAAGAAACCAGTGAGTCTGCTGATCTTTTTATATTCAAGATCATTCCCTCATGCTGCTGTTGAGATCTTCACAATCCCATTTAGCAGCACTTCAGGAAACGGTTGATAATTAAACAATAGAAACAGGAAGCTGAACACTCCTGTTCATATGAAAACGCTTCAGTGCAAAAACTGTGAAAATTCATTTTCCAAGAAAACATACAAAATTCAAAATACCTGTGTTCTGCATGTAATAATAGTGCAATGTTAATAGCATCAGGTAAATAGTGTTGAGTTTTGTGAATAAGGCATAATATATATTTAGCCTAATTTGCATAAAGGAGCTGTGTTTGCACTAAAAAGACTAACATTGACCGTGGCCTGGTTAAACTGGATCGTTTAGGTAGTTATTGTTTAGTTATTAGTTACTGGTTTTTGTGCTGAAATGAACTGAATTCACCCAGAATGCCTAAAAAATGCGAAAAAGATGGACGCTTCTTTTAAAAAAGAGCATTTGTTATGAAATTAATATACTTTGAAAGAATATTCTTAAGCGTGAACTTCTTTTGTGAAGAATATAATGTTTTCGGACACTTAATTGCAGGTTAATCAAACTTAAAATGAACTTAAGTACATCTTTATATGCTAATTACTTGTATTGTCTTTGAAATATGGTTAAAGTGTACTGCTGAATGCACTGACGAGCATTTATGGAAAACTAAAATATACTTTAATGTCGTTAAACAAGTTGCAATTTCCTACGTTTAAAATGTATTAACTTCACATGTACTATCAAATAACAGACAACAGTTAAATTATGAATCAAGTACTTGAAATGTGATTTGGTGTGTTAGCCAACACATCACAATAAATGTACTTTTTTGAAGAACAACAACAACAAAAAATTAAAACATAATAATCTAAAATGTACATCAAAATAAAACTTGTAATTTGATATTATTAGTGTGTGAAGAAAGTCATTTTTCACACTTTAAAGAAACACTCTAAGTACACTTATGAAGATTTTTATTTCGTTAATATTATCTGCAAGTACAGATTGTAATGTGTCTACTTTAAAACGTTCAGGTACTTTATATATAATACAAAGAGCCTTATAGAACCTTATAGAGCCTATATAATACTAAGAATAGAGAGCCTTATAGAAAGTAAAACTGAACAAAGAATGAGTGGAAAGGCGTTTATATTCAAGATGTTATAAAAGATTTTCTTTTGTCTACTGCCACAAAGCCTGTGAGTTTGCAAAAGTAGGTTTTTTAGTTTGGTCATCTTTACAATAATTTTAAATAATGAGCCTCAAGATAGCAGTTGTGTGTGTTAAACTAATACAGCACTACTAGCCCAGTGTGAAACCGTGCTCGTCAGTGTTGCTCAAATACAGCTCCAAAGCTTATGTCAACACTAAACTCTGCGCCTGAAGGTCACCTCTGTTTAGCTCTGGGATTTATCAGCGTCTGCCGAAGATTGATGATGCTTTCAATACAGGAATTCCTAAGATACAGTGGCTTTAATTGGATGATTATTGCACATTTGAAAGTTTTAGCGTGTGAGTGAAATCAGGTGTTTGTGGTGCTTATACCTTACGCTTATAATCAGTGGTCTGTATAATCAATCCTGTTGTGCACAGGGTCTCGATGATGTCACAGGAGAACCGCTGGCCCAGAGAGACGATGACAGTCCCGAAACTGTGTCCAGGCGACTCAAGGACTACGAGAGACAGACACAACCAGTTCTAGAGTATTACAGGTACTGCACAGAAACCACAGTTTTGCAGCTGTTTTCTTTATGATTTATGATGGATGAAAGAATTCAGTAACACACACAGCTGAAAATGTTTAGGGGATTATGAAAGGAATAGTTCACCCAAATTCGGTCATCCTCTCACACTTCTAGGTCTGGATGGATTTCTTTCTTATGTGGAAGCAAAAAGAAGATATTTAGCAGAATGTTCATGCTGCTCTTTTCCATACATTGAAAGTGAGGCTGCTGGAAGCTCCGAAGTAACATAAACATAGTCCAGACATCTTGTACACAATATTTCAAGTCTTTTGAAGCCATATGAGTACAATTATGCACGGAACAGACCCAAATTTAAGTTTTTATTTTTTTGAAATCTTCCTCAAATTGCAGATTAAATTATGGAGCATCTAAATATGTGCACCAGGTTTGATGTCATTACATCATGGCTTCCCAGACTTTTTTGTCAGCTGAACCCCTCAGACATAAAATATTTATGAAGTACTAAGTACTAGTAACTTAATATTTCAGTAATTTAATGGCACATTCGCATGACTCTCTGATGACAGTTAGTAAATAAATAAATAAGTCAGTTAGTACTTCAATGCAAGTAAACCGATAAAACATAGGTAACACTTTATAATAAGTATACACTAATGAAGTACTTACAAATCATTTGCACACTGTTATAGTTTATATAATAGTTTATAGTTAATTCATAGTTTATAAACTGTAGTTAATACATT
>NW_015519289.1:2551-2832 GCF_001515645.1 Sinocyclocheilus grahami | reverse complement strand
TAACAAAAAATGTTTTTGAACCAAATCACCTACCCTGCCTTTAAACATGTTACATGTTCTTAAGATAGTAATAACAAATTATGCATAATTACATGCAATTACCCAAAACCAAACCCTAATCCTAATTCTAACCATATAGTAAGTACATACTGTCAATTAATTAAATAGCAAAGTTTTGCTAAAACATGAAAAAAACATTAATACAAATAACTAACAACAATTCATTTATATTGCAAATAACTCATCAGGCAAGTTATGAAGAGATCTTAGGTTATTTTTGA
>NW_015519289.1:0-1540 GCF_001515645.1 Sinocyclocheilus grahami | reverse complement strand
ATGTCGTCTCTTGGATGGGAGAAGCAAAAGAAGAAAACAAAGGAAAGCATGCATTCTTGGCTCAGAGGCTGGTGATTAGCTGCATCTGTCCATCGCTAGCGGGTTCGCCCTCGGGGAGCTCGGGGCCAATGCAGCCCTCGCTAGTGCCTCGGCGGCTGATCTGATAGTAGGAAAGCGGTTGAGTCCCGTCTCCCAGGTCGGGCAAGCTCTTGTAGCACTGTTCCTCAGTTTCACTTTGGGCGGATGAGCAAGGAGAACCGTCGTCCTGTCCGCTGACAAGGTCGGGGGATTCGGAGGACTGAGAGTCTCTGAGATTGGGCATGCTTGTGTACAACGAGTCCCTGTTATTCGGCGAGGGCGCGTCGTCTAACTCTTTCGCGCTTTCCTCATCGTCTTCTGCCTTTCTGCTGTCCTTCTGCCGCCTGGCGGCCTTTTGAGCGCTGTAAAGGAGCGAGTGAGTTCGTTGGGGCAAAAGCGGGGCCTCGAGGGCCTCCCGGTCATTGGGGTGAAGGAGAAGCAGCTCCAGTGCCGGGTGGCTGGAGGACGGCGGTAAAGCGGAGGTGTCGGAAACTGTGGCATCATCTTCACTCCGGTTTCTATTCCCGACACCCCCGTCGAAGATCTCCTGCGGACCCCGGTGGCTGCTGTCGGACGCCGGTTGGGTTTTTGAGCTGGATTGGTTTTGCGGCGGCAGGCGAGGCCTCAGGTTGTTGTGAACCAGCTCGGAGATGATCATCTTCTCAAAGGCAGCGTCATCCAGACGCAGAGCGTCAGTGGGTGGGCAGCACAGCGCGGGGTCCTCGTAGTCGTCCTCTCGCTGTGAGTAGCTATTGTTGAAGTTGTCGTTGAGAGGGAGCGTGTCCATGGTGCTGACATCACGGCTGTGGGTTAGCGAGTGCTGGCCTGAAATAAAAACAAAAAGTCAATTGTTGGAAATAGTGAGTGGTATGACGGACAATACTAGGTATTTGTTACTATTAAGGACACGGGATTTTCTCATCACACTCATTACATGCCAAATGCCAACTAAAAATAATGTATTAAAACTAGGGCTGTCGATTTAATGTTCATTTGGTGCGATTAATTATGGGAAATGTATGTGTTAAACTTATTAATACAGCTCAGATCTGTCATCTTTCATTTCAAGATATGAGCGAGAAAAAAATCCCTGTATGGGTTTGTCGTCTTGTATCATATGATATAGTTTAGCAATATAACACGAGTATTTTTTCCTGCATGATTGTGAATGTGATACTGATTATATACAGTAGTTCAATAAACAAGTTAAAACGTTTCATTTTTGATACAATATTGTCTGTTTTGCTCAATTTCATTCTTCCAAACAGAGCAGTAGACAGCAGTGTTTCGTTACTGAATGAATCCTGAACGAATCGAGTGAGCCAATGATTCAATGACTCGTTCATCATTCTAGAATGAATCTGTTTTTTTAACAAATCAGTTGAATGATTGAGTGAATGGACTTGCTCATTAAGACAGTGACTTGCTGCCATCTACTGGCGTTTAAGTAAAAAAAAAAAAA
>NW_015519288.1:2205-2832 GCF_001515645.1 Sinocyclocheilus grahami | reverse complement strand
GTAAACAAAAACTTTTATTTTAGATGCGATTAATTGTTTGACAGCGCTAATTAAAAATGCAATACATTAATATGCAAGACATTTCAAGATTTAGTCTACAAATATCTAATGTTTGATGTTTTATGTGTGAGGTTTGCTGTAATGAGGAAGCCATTAAGAGTTGATACATTTGCAGTTATGTACTGATATAAAGATTGATCTTTATATTTGATTTACTGAGCTATCAAACATTTTCCTGATGAAAAAAGAAACCATTTCAGTGGAATTATATTTTAAAATATTAATTATTAATGGACAAAAAGCAACAACTGAGATTCTTCATACTTCCTCAAAATGTCTAATCCAAGCAGTTAAAAGATATTATACAAATATTTAGAAAATATAAGATTGTATATCAATTGCTACTGTTTATATGGATATAATATATATTATAACAAACCCTGCAAATGTATCATACTTTAAATATATCAAACATATACATGATATAGTAAATATTTTACGGTGCAAAATGTCCATGCTCCACAGTACTTATTTTGCAAAAAAAATAAAAATCTGTTCTATTTTCTAAATAAAAGTTTGGTGTTGGAAACATTGTTTTTTGTTGTATTTCAAAAGCATAAATATGTC
>NW_015519288.1:0-661 GCF_001515645.1 Sinocyclocheilus grahami | reverse complement strand
TTTTTTTATTATTGTATGGATATTTATTTTTGTCAAATTCAAATCGAAGTATAATATTCTATTAAAAATCAAATTATACAAAAAATGGATTGAGCTAAAAATGTGAAAACATACCTATAAATATGAAAAATACCCTTGTCCTGAAAATACATACATACACTTATAAAATATACCTTCATTATATGGTTGACATTTATGGGTCAGTAAGATTTGATTTTAAGGAATTAATAATTTTATTTAGCAAGCACACTTTAAATTGATACAAAGAAATATGTATTTTATTTAAATGTTATTTTGAACTTTCTATTCATCAAAGCATTCTAAAACAAATGAAAGTGAAAAGTGAAAAAAATTAATAATGAAGAAATGTGACAGTTTCACAAAAATGAATATATTAAGCAACATAACTGCTTTCAACATTAATAATAACAGGACATGTTTCTAGAGCACCATATCAACATATTAGAATGATTCTGAAGGATCATGTGACACTGAAGACTATTCAGCTTTGCCATGACAGAAATGAATTACATTTTAAAAGTTAAAATAGAAAACAGTTATTTTAAACAGTAATAATATTTCAAAGTGTTACTGTTTTAACTGTATTTTTGATCAAATAAATGCAGCCTTGGGCATAAGAGCACAATAAACTTTTCAAAAA
>NW_015519287.1:2395-2833 GCF_001515645.1 Sinocyclocheilus grahami | reverse complement strand
TCAACCTAACATGACCCCAGATGAAGACTAGCATAATCATGACAGATCTAGAGAGACTGAACTGGTTGCACCCTCTAGTGCATCATTTACATTGAGATTCAACTATGCATGACTTATTAGGGCACAGATGTGTAGAAATAATAGCACACGTGACAGTTTAGTAAATGTGAATAACATAAAAATTACTAATTAGTCATTTAATAGATGTTTTTACGCAAAGTGGACAATGTCATAAGCATAAATAGACTCTGTAACACATGCATGTAGACAGTAATAATACAATAAACACGAAGACTGTGATAAATGAAGCATATTAACTATATAATATCCAGGACATATATCAGTGGTATTAAATACATATTAGACTGTTTACGGAGTGAATTAAAGGCATAAAGGTTGTGTAAGGTAAATGAAGCGCATACAGATTCTGCATATATA
>NW_015519287.1:0-2126 GCF_001515645.1 Sinocyclocheilus grahami | reverse complement strand
GTTGTATCTCAGCCAAATATTGCCCTATCCTAACAAACCATACATTGATGGACAACTTATTTATTCAGCTTTCAGATGATGTTTAAATCTCAATTTCAGAAAAATTGACCCTTATGACTGAAAGAAATTTAAGTTTTGTGCTCCAGGGTCACATATGTCAAGAATATGGATGAAATGTATGAAAAGTCAATATATTTATAATTTGCATTAGATTTATAAGTAGTCTATATTTTATATTAGACTGCATATGGAGCGTATATAGATTAATAAATGAAGCTCATACAGATATGACTAGAACGCGCTGATAGATTGTTTATATATTCATACAGACACTACCATGCATGAAGCCCATATAAATAATTCAGCATCCAATATGAAGCGCCCATAGATTGCTTAATATATTAAGCTCTTATAAACTATATATGAATCACATAGCTTGTATGTGATTTATGAAGCACTTACATATTGTTTAATAATAGTGAAACGAGCACGGATTGTTGATCATATGAAGCTTAAAAAAAAAGTATGTGATTTATGAAGAGCATAGACTGCTTAATACATAAAATCACATATACATTAATATCTGAATCGCATATATATTCATACGAAGCGAATATAAAATGATATATGAAACGCGTATAGTTATATGAATCCCATATTGTTTACCATATGAAGCGAACATAAAGTGGACGTGATATATGATGCGAATTGTTTAATATATATATATAACGTTATACAAAGCACATATAGGCATCTAGAACATATGTACGTAATATATGAATCACGTATAGACGGTATACAACAGATTGAGTCCATATGTATATGATGCATAAAGCGCATAACGACTGTGATATACGAGGCGCGCAGTGGCGCAGCGGTGCCGCAATGACCGCTCCGGTCCATTCCGCGACATTCACACGCGATAAACTCGCCAAATCATGAGCGAAAAGTCGGTTTAACGAGTCAAAAGTTTAGAGTTTAACGCTCAAAACTAAAACCACTCATTATAGCGCGACGCGACAACAGGCGAATGTTTGATATCGACTCGTTTGTCCTCCTCCTCCGTTACTACGAACATAAACATCCTCGGCAGCGCGAGCGTCACATATTCAGGCCGTGTCGAGTATGTTGCTCCGCACGTACCATCAGCTCCAGGGTTTTGTCCTCCATGTCCGGGTCCATATTATTGTTCTTCTGGTTGAATCCAACCCTGAAAATGGAAACCCGTCGGTGAACCCGAGCGAAGAGAGAAACAACATGCGCCTAACAAAACATGAAGCCACACCGACATTAAAGCAGAATAAGAGTCCTAGTCCACAGCGACACTCACACTTAATAAAACAAGTGCAGCTGTTTTACATTAATTACAACGCTGATGCATTGTTTGGATAATACTTATACAAATATTTTACTTTACTTTCCATTTAAAAAAGCGAACGAGAAATGCAAAGACTGGAAAATAGAATTAGATATGGTTAAATATTCAGCAAAATAAAATTTATTAACAATTGTACAAAATCGGAAATGCACCATGAGCAAAATTATGGATAGAGAAGATAATAATAATAATAATAGGAAGAACAATTAACTAATTACAATTGCACTATTTAGTTTTGGATAACCTCTAATAAACAAATAATATATTACTATATTTCAATAACATATTATATATTTTATTTGACATTAGTCTTCTAACTTCACTTCCCCAAACAGAAATCAAATTAAGAATACACATGCACAAATTTTATTCACGATCGGACTTTTATTTTGCAAAAGAAGCAACATTGATTTCCGGTGAAGTGGGGTCACGTGGCTCTGCAGGGAGCGTTTATTGTGCGTCTGCGAGGAGGCGGCGCCATCTGCAGCTACTTTAAAATGCAGACACCCTGATTGGTCAAACGGAGATGAGGGGCGGTGGTTGTAGTGAAGCATGCTGTCAGTTGATTGGCTTCTTCTGTTGTTGGGTCTTTCCCCGTCAAAAGAGAAAAACTACAAATGAACCCACAGACCTCTAGATCTAATAGTCTTGCAAAAAATAATTTATAATATTAATATGAATTGTTAGTTGAAAATTTAAAATAAATGTAAAAAAAAAAACCCTGCATACACTTTCTGCAAGTTTTTTT
>NW_015519286.1:1083-2833 GCF_001515645.1 Sinocyclocheilus grahami | reverse complement strand
TATATATATATATATATATATATATATACACACACATATATAATACATGATAACATCAAAATTAGGCAGTATTTAAATTGGCAGTGTGCCGGTTTTTTTCTATCCACTGTATACATTTGTACCAAATACAAATTTATGTACATTATATATATATATATATGTATATATATATTATATATATATATTGACACATACCTGCAGCATCACATATCCAGTTCCACACTGAAACGAAAAGCAACATTTCTGTGTTACTAAATAAATATTAGAAATAACAGAATCTATTGCATTGACAGCCTTGATGTCTATAGCTGCTGAATGTCAATGCATTTAAATGGCATTGAATAATTAATTATTTGATTGATGAGCCTATTAATCTCTCACCTATGTGTGGAATGTAGCCAGTGCAATCTAAAGAAGATCAGAGAGAAAGAAAGATTATCAGAAAGCCTGTTTTCACATCTAAACTAATAAAACTGCTGCTTGTGATTTTTGGAATGCACAGTATTGTATTCCAGAAAATACCAGACTATCTGATTTAGAAGCTTTGTTTTTGAAATTCCACTTGGTGCCACTAGTGGAGCAGATATCACTTACAGCATCTGTAGGTAACTATCCTTCAAAAGCAATTCTGGGACATTAATGTCATTGCCTTCTCACCGATCTTCTGGGTCTTTTGTTTTTGTACCAGCCACAGTCTTGGAATGAGCTCCTACAAAACACAATTGTGCTTAATGTCAGTGCTGCTGGTTATTAGATAAATGAAAAATGAAATGTGCTCATTTTT
This sequence comes from Sinocyclocheilus grahami, assembly GCF_001515645.1. Taxonomy (NCBI): domain Eukaryota; kingdom Metazoa; phylum Chordata; class Actinopteri; order Cypriniformes; family Cyprinidae; genus Sinocyclocheilus; species Sinocyclocheilus grahami. Next base: position 2,049 of record NW_015519286.1, on the reverse strand, counting down.
AATTTATGGAAAGTCTTTGAATGTTGTATGTGTTTTCAGAGGCATCACACCTTGTCCAGATGTTCCCCAAGCACGACCCCTATGAGCAGCTCCACAGCAGACTGCAGGTGCGACAGGTGACCCCGCTTCCACTGCAGCTCCACGTCATCCAGCATCATCAACACCGCCTCACCCGGCCAGATACCATGCTGAGAGAGAAAGACCAGAAGCAAATATAGAACAGCCACATTCCAAGTTTTCAGAAATGTTCGTTTGTGCACATGTCAAAGGCAGGTCAATGGAGTTGTTTGTAACAAGAGAACGAGAGATGATACTTCACTAACAGTATTTACTGATATTGAGTTACACACAAATTACTCCTAAGAAAAACTCTGAGAAAGGAATGCATTATTAATTAGGCATGAGAAAGGTAATGCTCTATTGAAAGGATACATGTCCCTATAGACTTAAAGGTGTGTAATTGTATCGATGTTTAAATGCTTTCTCGTATCCAGGTTAATGTGTGACAGCTAATAGCTAGCCATTTGAAGGTTGACCTCCTTGAAGAGTGTTAACACTGCGGCTCTGAGACGCTTCAAATCATCTGCCTCAACCATGATGCGAGTTTGGGCTGTTTAGCTATTTAGTATATGAAAGAGCAAACTGCATTTATTCAGGTATTGTCGCATAATGCATCCACTCTTAAAAATAAAGACTGCAAAAGAGCGATGCCACAGAAGAACCATTTGGTTCCCTAAAGAACCTTTCAATGAACAATTCCTAAAAAAGGCTTACATTTAGTAAGCTGAAGAACATTTTTCCACTTTTCTTTTATGCAATGGAAAGGTTCCATGGATGTCAAAGTTTCTTCATGGAACCATAGATGCAAATTAAGAACATTTATTTTTAACAGTGCACTACTTTGAAAAATTGGAGGTAGTCAGGGTTTCTGCAGGTTTTGTGTCTTTTTAAGACCAAGAAAAAAAA
>NW_015519286.1:0-594 GCF_001515645.1 Sinocyclocheilus grahami | reverse complement strand
ATCTTCTTTTGTGTTCAACAGAAGAAAGAAACTCATACAGGCTTGAAACAACTTGAGGGTGAGTAACTGGTGACAGAATTTGTATTTTTGTATGAACTGTCCCTTTAAGAACTTTTTAAGACCTGCAGAAACCCTGGTGGTATATTGTCTGCACCATGCAGTATGAAGTAAGCCAGAAGCGTTTGGCAAATCTGCCATTATTTTAAATGAAAAACAATATGGTAAGTCTAATTTATACGGCTTAGCGGGCTGTGCATGTCTCTCTCAGGTCAGTCAGTGAGGTCGTTTGTAATTAACCCAGTCTGACAAGAGGATCATAGCAAGGTTAATATCTTAATTCTTAATCAGAGAGCAACCCGAGACTAAGACCAATAGAGGGAGTAAGATGCTTCATTTACAGCATGGTTTGATATTACATTACACACTAACAAACCAATTACTTTGACAAAATGAGAGAACGTTGTAACCCTTAATATATTTATGAATGTTTTCAATATAGTTTTAAAGCATCCCGGAATGCTTCTAATGAAATTTGGTAGTGTATGCAGATGTATCTTCTGAATCTTCCTCACCGGGTGTCTGTTGCGCTGTCCT
>NW_015519285.1:2381-2833 GCF_001515645.1 Sinocyclocheilus grahami | reverse complement strand
TTATGACCACGTCTCTGTCTTCTATTAAAGCTTTGCAAATGGATCTGCACGTCTTGTCGGCTCCGTTACAATAGCAGTGCAGGAGTGCCATTAAAGTAGGCTAAAGCATTACTTCTTATTGGCCAATAATCTCAAAATGGGCATATTGGTTGATTAGTAGAAGTGTATGGACTGCGACAGTGTAAACTGGCTCATGTGAGCTAATTCCAAGGGATAGTAACAGTAGGATGCTAATTTAACAATTGGATAATTAAAGCTTTTTTTTTATTCAAAATGATCTATTTGCGAACTTTGACACACCGAGGACATCTGCTGGTCAAACACGTGATTGCAAATGGACATCCTCAATGCACAGAATCATATACATTTGTATAAAAGGGCAATCTCCAATATCTTTAAATAAACATTTCCAAATCTTTGAACATGTAACATATATTAATATGATTATAATT
>NW_015519285.1:0-1065 GCF_001515645.1 Sinocyclocheilus grahami | reverse complement strand
TTTTCGGATGCAGCCGAAGAAGATGAAGTAAACGAGAAGAGGAAGAGGACTAAATCAACATGATTTCCAAGTGAACTAGCTGCTGCCATCAGTATGAGAACTGTTTAATTTAGACACCTGAAGCATCAAACAACAACTTTTTATTACACAATCTCATTTGCATATGATTTCCTTATGCATATTGCCATCCAGACACATGATACTAGAACCTATTAACAGTGTGGTCCATATAAGACAATATCACTTATTATTACATCTGTGCCATTAAGTGAGAAGAATGGATCAGTGGATCATTAAAAATTATTTTTAAAAAGCTTTCAAAATGCAATGATATCTTCATAATGTTGGCAAGGCCAAGGTTGGGATCAGTACTTTTTGGGTTCAACCTTTGTGCAGTGAGATCTATGTTCATCATGATCATGATGTTACATTTGAATTTCAGTAAATGAGACTCCAGAGAAGCACAGTGAGAAATATGGGAAGAACTTGAAATGGATGGTGGAGAAATTGTGAAGAGATAATGTAGTGAAAGAAATTACAGTTTATACCTTACAGGCAACATGTCTTCAAAGATTTAGAACATTGTTTTTACTCTAGAGAAAAATAGTTTTAGTTGAAAGCCATGAGCATATAAATGAGTGAATTTGTTTGGGACTGATAGTTAGGCGTTGGTCCCAGCAAGAGTAATGAAAGTGATTTGCCATTGATTTGATAAGGAATGTCAGCTCCTGTCAGCTTTTGAATTAAAAGACCATTAGCCAGTGTAAAGTAGCTTTCCCATTCATTTGTTCGACTGGTGCAAGTCCCGCTCCCCAAATTGCCCCAAAATTTGTATTTCTTCATCAGTATTCTACTAAGATTATCAGGATTTAATCAAATTCATGCAAATTAACTTGTGTGCATGATCCAATTTTGTTAAGTAAATATTGCACATGGCTCTTACATAATCACTTTAATGTCAAATCAGATGTATCCAGGTCAAAATAGGTTGCTTATTATACACATCAATTACCCTGAAAAGGCTGTTTTATTCTATATATATATATATATATATATATATATATA
>NW_015519284.1:2525-2833 GCF_001515645.1 Sinocyclocheilus grahami | reverse complement strand
AAAATCATGTTAAATCATGTATCAAATATGATCCATCAGGCTTTTAAGTATCTCTCAGTCATCATTTTATTCCATTGCATTATATATATTTGCCCTCCATAATAAAAAACTACAGAGCTAAGCATCTAGATATATGATTGAGACCCTAGTGAAAAATAAATATACTAAAATGTAAAAAAATGTATATGTTAATTACACTACATATATAAAAATACCCTGCAATTGTACTTTTAGTATACTTAAATTGGAAATTTGCTAAATTTAATTGTGAGGAAGTAGTGCTGAAGTCCAACTAAATATATACCAAA
>NW_015519284.1:0-2442 GCF_001515645.1 Sinocyclocheilus grahami | reverse complement strand
AGATTTGAACTATGCTTAGTATGAAATAAATGTATTTTAAATATACTACTGGGGGAGATATAGAATAACAAATGATATTTACATGCATTTTGTGTAAGTAGTCGATCTCAGGATTTACATTACAAGCTATTAGATTTTCATCTTACTTTTTGGCCATTTAAATATCAGCAACTTCACCAAACTGCATATTTTTGCTCAGTCTGAGCCTCTGGTGTGTTTTTTACTTCTTAGGGATGAGCTCCATATTCTCATTATATAAAAGCCTGATGTATCAAATATTATACTCAACAAAAACCTTTTAAAAATATTTTGTCTAAAGGTCCAGTAGATTTTTCTGACTATCATTTGATATGTCAGGGTTAAATATTACATGTTTTCAATGTGCATTTGTGCATTTTCATTCTGGTTATCCAGTTTAATTATTATGTTGTTGATCATTATGCAATTGTTGTTTTTTTTCAGTTGTGACTGTGTGTTTAGTACCTGAAATGACGATGCATGTGTCTTTGGCTCGTCTCTTCATGGCTTTATAAGCAGCGTCTGCGACAGCATACAGGTGAGGTGGATTCTCATACAGTTCTCTTCCCCTGTAGTCCTCAATGACCTCCTTCCCATAGATATCCAAATGTCTGTACGGATTGACTGACACCACTACTTCTCCAATGAAAGTGTAAATACGGGCTTTCTCAAACCTGGAAACAACAAACAATACTGTGAATGATATGCATGTCAAGCTGAACAGCAGAAACATCTTTAACAAGACTCATTGTTTTCATCGTATGTGCTGGTTTGGTTTAGTTCCTGATGAATCGAGAGACACAAAGAACAACTGATGGATGCATTGAGTATTACTGTAAGGTGAGGTGGGATCATTAATCATACTTAGAGGTTTAAGATGAAGTTACAGATAGGAATACATCCTCAATTTGTTCAACATTAATATAATAAAACATCATACACGACATCCCTTTTTTACACATGTTAATCTATCAAATATCAGAATACAATTGGAGATTCATTTCAATTTAAACAAGGGGAAACAAGTGTCATAACTTGACGTTAATCTAGGTATTATGTGCCACAGTATGTTTCTCAATGTCACACGCCTGTATTCAGCAGGAAGTGATACAGGGCTGGGAAGTGAGAACAGGAAGTGTCATGGGGCTCAAGATGACTCACTTTCTGAATTTCAATCAACATGAAATATAGTGTAATCTTAGTTAAGCAAACATATCCACTAACACGCTATCTCTTCCTGCCGTACAGCTAAAATACATAGACATCTGTGCGAAGTTACATGCATTAGTCATTGTAGACGATAAATTCTTTATACTCTTTCAAAACAAGCACTTTCACTTTAATGTCGACATAATTCAAATAATAAGTAGTAGTAATATTTAAGGATTCAGTTTGTAGGATGTCTTCCTTCAGCAAATCATGAACTTTGCTGTGTTTTTATGTGTGAATGTGCGGTACAGTCACATGAGGCCTAGTCATACCTCAGCTGATAAAATGCACAGAATGGACAAGAACTGAACTCATTTTTTATGAGGTTTCAGAGGCCTAAGAATCTGTGACGGACAAAACAAGTGTGCAGTGAAAAAAGAGTCTTGTGAAAAGGTCATCTGATGCAACCCGTTTTAACTTGAGTGCAAATGCTGAATGTTAAAGGAAAGGAGAACTAGAAACTTGTGATTTCATCATCAGAAGATCCTACTGGCTGGCTATGATCAGCTGTTGTAAGATATGATAAGATGCCATTTTTGGACTCTTAAGCTGTTGATGTCAGCCACTTAAATTGATATTTCAGCTATGAGCGGGAAAGTCAAAAGCGAAATGACACATTCTTTCCCCTCCACTTTTGTCTTCTAAAAATGTGTAATTTTCTCGTCACGGCATTGTCTACCAAGAAGGGAGTGGTCAAAATCAAAAAGGCACTAAAAAACATAAAACTAGACTTAAATACTTTGAAAGTGAAACAGATTTCACAAGCAAGTTCTACAGATAAAACAGATTTTATCAAAGCACTGAGTAACATTTTTGAAGGCCATGTTTACTGCCGTCTTGTCAGGTTCTTTATAATACACAATGTCCATTGAATCTTCTAACACAAGAACACTTTAGTGTAAAATGTTCACTCTTACCTTAACTTCAAGTTCTCCATAAACTGCTCCATGGTCACCTCGTCTAGAAGCACAAAGTCTGACTTTCCAAACTCCAAGCCCTCCAGCTCCGCCATCCCTGCAGGAGTCTATCTGAAGGCCAAATGGATGGAGAGAAAAGTGGAAGGTGACGAGATAGACCTAGAACCCCAGCACTGACTGCCGTCCTCTCAAAGCTGGTAGAGGAGACGAATGTGGAGTGGGTGTGGCCTACATTTTGGTCGTTGCATGATCTGAGGCTGTGCTGAGTGAAGTCAGTGATGACTGCGGTCTGCAGGCT
>NW_015519283.1:2218-2833 GCF_001515645.1 Sinocyclocheilus grahami | reverse complement strand
ATAAATCTCAATTTCTAAAAATTGACCCTTTTGACTGGTTTTGTGCTCCAGGGTCACAGATATTATGAAGCAACATGCAAAACTGTGAAAACGCATCACGGCTTCAGTGCCAGACCCACATACCACATCCACACATTAAACATGTGCTTCCAGCTCCATTATAGCCGTCGCAGAGCAATTTTCTGCCAATATGGCCTCCGGGATGAGTTTAGCAGCACCGATCCTGCATGTAGCCCCAGTTGGCAGCGCTTTTGAAGGCAACTGAAGCGCTCTATTCACTCTGGAGCGCCGCACTAAAGGCCTTTCAAGCTCCAGATTAGTGTTTTGCCCTACACTTTGGCCCCTGGAGGATAATATCCCGCCAGCGGAGGTCTGGTTCCCATCTGACGTGGCGATGGGGTGAGGAGCGCTGGGCATTTAAAGATGACCAGCTTGTTAAAGAACTGCGTGCAAATCTCTCATTATGCTATGTTATCACCAAATAATGGACTCAATCTTTCTGTCAAATTGTTTTCTTTCGGTCAACGCAGGAACCGACTGATCGTAGGCCTCATTGATCCGAGCTCATGCTCCTCAGTTTTTAAGTGAAAAAGGCATTATTTGTGGATCATTTTG
>NW_015519283.1:0-673 GCF_001515645.1 Sinocyclocheilus grahami | reverse complement strand
AGAATCGATTAATATCGAGATATCAATATTTTTTCCCCAGCCCTAAAAATGACGTGACCTTTGAACCCCGGAGCCGACCTCGGGGTCGAACCTTTTAGCAACCGAGAAACACGAAAGCGTGAGGTCCTGCTGAAACGCGTCACTGAGACGTCAGTCGTGTTGTGTTTATCAACACACATTTATTACAGCATTTACAGTGAAAAACATTCAGCCCATTAGTTAATGCATTACTTAACAATGAGCAATACATTTGTGTTTATTCATCTTTGTTAACGTTAGTTCATGTTAGCTCAGGTCCATCAATAATATTAACAGATAAAACCTTTGATTTTAATAATGTGTTAGTAAATGTTAAAATACATATAACATTAAAATACTAACTAATAAATGCTTTAGAAGTATTTTTCATTGTTGACTAATGCTTTTATAGTTTTTATTAATATTTTGAATATTTAAGCTTTGCATTTTCATTTTAATTCTAGTTAAAGATAATTTAGTTTTTATTATTTTTATTATTATTTTATTTTTTTGTGAATGCTTCAGGAGCATCAGAATGCTTTAGATTAATATTTCGGATTAGTTTTTTATATTTTGCATTTTCATTTTAGCTAAAGTTTAGGTTAATTTAGTTTTGTGTGTTTTTGTCATTTTTATTAGTATTTGTTTTTTTTTT
>NW_015519282.1:2490-2834 GCF_001515645.1 Sinocyclocheilus grahami | reverse complement strand
AAAATCCTAATTACAAATGCATCATCACACAAAACTGTGCACAAAACCAACACATGTAATGTGTGTTTAATGTAAGCCAGCACATCATGACAGCACTCACAGCAAAACAAATTAGCGGCAGACACTTCATGACAAAGAAGTAGTGTTTATTATAAATAATATTATTATTGGTACAGCGGCCTACGAAATGTCTTCACTTACGTTATTTGCGTCTTCCATCGTGACATGAATAATAGTTAGTTATTTTATCAGTGTATTTTTATTTTTTTTCGACGGAACTTGTCATAAAGTTAGTGACAACATGGCCCGCCCATTTAGAGGAAGGATATGATTGGTCAATTTTT
>NW_015519282.1:0-1350 GCF_001515645.1 Sinocyclocheilus grahami | reverse complement strand
CTCGTCCAGATCGGTGGCAGCGGCTTCAAAAACACTCCAATCAGTAAGGCCGAAGCAGGCTTGTAAATCCCGCTCTGCTTCATTTGTCCTTCTTTTTACAGTCCTATATAGAGATATATATAAACACAACTATAACTATATAAATTATATATAAAAATGACAAAACATAACAAAATTAAAATATTAAAAAGAAAACAGAAAATATACAAATAAAATCATTCAAAACACCAACATGAATGCATGACTAATTAGTTTTTATTGTGTTATGTTAAGCATTTAGCTATATAAGTGGTTTCAGTAGCGAACCGTGACTCTTGAACCTAGGCCCTCTCCCCCTACCCACGTCAGGGGAAAAAGCAAACTATCAGCCTAGCTTACGGTGTCTTCTTCTAAAAGTCATCTAAAAGTCAAATTATTGTTAACATACATAATGACTTCACCCTAAGCTGGAAGATTGTGCATTGTGCATTCTTCAGCGAAATGTTTGTCTTTTTGTGGCTCTAATAAAGTGCTTCATATAGACTGCAATAGATCACACTTTCTCATTCCGTTTGCTCTTTTTTTTTCAATCACCAAACTTCAAACTCCAAACTTCAAACTTGACACTCATAGAACCTTTGACTGTTTGGTGATTAGATTAAAGGTTTTGGACTGTCATCTTGAACTGAATGCAACGCGTCCGGTGTGCAATACGTGAGTTGCCGTAGACGCATTGTCACATTTCTCCCCCTAGCGGCAGTCGCACAGAACTTTCAAACTGGTCGTGAACCCTCGGCTTATTCACCATGGTAAAATGAATGCTTTTAATGAATATAATGAATGTATGAATATATCCACACAAAACAAATGGCCTCCCAAATAAAAACACAGTAGGTTTTATGAGGCTAATCAACGTACATAATTATTTAATAATTATAAAATAATTATTTCTGCCATAATTATTCTAAAGTGGCAATTTTACAGAAATAGTGTTTACAAATAACGTTAAAGTTGCAAAATATAGGTCATTTTGAATTCAAATAAATCGCATCCAGTCGGGTGGTCGCACATGGTCTAGTTGCAGAAGTTCACATATTTTAACGCATCCGAAGCTCAAATCGGATACAAATTTTCTGCATTTGATCGGAACTCCACGCAGCTCCCACACTACTCTCCATTGGAAATGAAGGACTTCCGGTTTGTCGCTTGTCGGAGATAGTGGAAAGGCGGCTGACTCGTCCGGTGTGCGACCGCCTTTCAGAAATGCAGCACAGCGAGAGTGACTGAAATCATCAAAATAATACATACCTAAATTTAAGTCAAATAAAAATCCTAATTACAAATGCATCATCACACAAAACTGTGCACAAA
>NW_015519281.1:960-2834 GCF_001515645.1 Sinocyclocheilus grahami | reverse complement strand
AAAAAAAAAAAAAACAACCCTTTGATATGTCCTGCCATAACTTCCTGTTTCAACAGGATATGTCAATAAAAAAGAATACAATTGTGATTGTATATCCAACTTTTTATGAGATCTTTAGCTTTTTTGTATGGCAGGTGCACCAATATCAAGAGAACACATTTTGAAATAAGACCATGTACACTCAGAGTTGTTTTCCTCGATTTGCAGCAGGCTTAATAGCAGACTGCTTAGTCGTACTCCATAACTTCCCCTTGCTAAACAGCAGGGAAGACACAGTTGCATAAAAGAAGTTCCTATAAAGAGAGTCGGTGTGTCTACAGATTTCAATTTCAGCCTCTAGTCGTTTCCATTTCAGCCTCTGGGGAGGATGTTATTTACAGGAACGTGTGACCACAGACAAGCGATTGGCATACTATAGGGTGTAAATATCCCTGCTGATCCGCTGTGATTCCCCCATCCTTCTCGCTTTTCACAAACACATCACTTGTTTTCCTTGCCTCAGTTAAAGTGATTTAGTTTGGCCTTATTGTGTACAGAGAGTGCTGACAGAGCACCGTTGTTGCATAGCTATCGTGCGCAGCCTTAGCAATGGACTTGTGTGACGTGAACTAGTCTGCTGTGTTTCTATCTAGAACTGTTTGCACTCACACTCTCCTGTCTGGCTCGCCACCGTTGAAATGTTTCTCCATTGTTTCTCACCCATGTGTACTGGATTTCTCTGGAATATTTGCTGCCTTCAAGCCCTTTGGGAAGTTCCTACTTTTTAGTTTATACATTGTATTTATGACATGATGTACATTCATGTGATTGGTTGGAATGAAGTTGATTCGTTGGGCAATTTTCTTGTTTTTCCACTTCCTGACAATATAAAGGAATCGTAACGTGTAACTCGTTAGCTTTATCGCTAATCCCCATCAGCTCATAAAAAAATGCATACAAACTAAAGTTTATAAATGATAATTTCATTGACACAGCCTCTACTCATAATTATGACACTGTAGTGAGCTTATCTCATAATTATGAAATGTTTTGAAGGCAGCAAGTGTTCTAGTTTCCATACTTGCTCTGAACTTGTAATGAATGATGATAAATATTTCAGATGTGAAACGTTTGTGCCTTGATCTGGATATAAACTCTCTTCCTAAATCTTAGCGATACTGAATATTGCTTTGGTTAAAGCACACACTCACTTTGAGTCACATGACTCAAAAAGGATTGATTATAGAGACAGAAACTTTGATTTACTCAGGCTAGAATAATCATAACTCCTGAGCCATTTTCCACTCCCATCAATGCTACTGTTTTGATAATTTCCTCTGTTGCCAGTCAATCAAATGGACCTGAAACCATGTGCAAACACCTTTGAAGGATGCGCTTGCACAAACGTCCTTGTTACACCTCAAACACTTCATTGATTGCTGTACGTGGAGATTTTTAATGTGACAAAACAAGCACACAGAGACCTCAAATCCCTATGGAACTTGTGTCCTTAAACAGACATGAACTTCTGGAAGGGACAACTGGCATGCGGTTTTCAAGTTTTAGACTACTGAATTAAGACACTACAACATGTCGATGGACACTCAGGATCTGGATGTTCAGTAGACTCTATTGAACACTGCAAGTTGCCGTTACTCTATGAGTTACGGCTACTAAGATTTATCAGTGTTTTCAATGCTGCTAAATGTATGTAGAATACAAAAGAAACGCCGTGTAGCGTCTGGATACTGAGACATATCCAGTTTGGTGTAAATATGTTGCTTGTATCAATGTGAAATGTCTGAAAAAAATGCATGTATATCATTCAGGAATTGCTACTGTGGTGGTGTACATGTCAACTTGACACTTTTTTTAAAATAAATTGTGTTTTTTTT
>NW_015519281.1:0-602 GCF_001515645.1 Sinocyclocheilus grahami | reverse complement strand
TGCTGTGCTTCAAAGGCCTTTGGTGGAGGCCTTTTAGAGAGCAAGCCAATCTGGATTATTTTGAACTGAGCTCATTAATTGGGCACATAACCTCTCTTGACTGTGGTCATGTAGCTCCTGAACTCTCCTTCATAAACCACCATCAGCCTTGGTGTAGCTTCTGAAACCTCCTGTGCTCTTATCGGCACAATACGGTTCAGGGAGTTTTGAACTTTTCCCTCTGGAAGTAAATAATACACATGCATACAAGCTCACAGAGTGATGCTGTTGTTGTTTGGAAAACTTGAAATATTTAAATTGAAAAATTAAAAAAAATAAATTAAATTAAATGTGACTTTTAATGGTGGAATTTCCTTTTTTAAGTTTGATTATAATTATTTAATAAAGTATTCAAATGATATGTCTGTGCTTTTTTACTGATCTTATGAAACAAATTCTTTGATTAAATAAAGATTCTATTTCGTCATAAAATTGTATTTTGCATAAAGAAAATTAAGCCTATTTTTAGGACCATTCACATTTTTGGAATCATGATATTATTGTTATGTCAATAAAGTTAATTTCTCCATTAAATTCTTATTACTATGCAATGTGAAAAAAAA
>NW_015519280.1:2497-2834 GCF_001515645.1 Sinocyclocheilus grahami | reverse complement strand
CACACACACTCTAACACACACTCTAACACACACACACACACACTCTAACACACTCACACACTCACACTCATACACACACACACACACACACACTCTAACACACACTTACACACACACATACACACACACACACTTACACACACACACACTTGCACATATACACTCACATACACACACTCACACTTACACACACACTCACTCACTTACACACACACACTCACTCACACTTACACACTCACTAACACTCACACTTACACACACACTCACATACACACTTACACTCACACTTACACACACACTCACTCACATACACACTTACACACACTCACACACACAC
>NW_015519280.1:0-882 GCF_001515645.1 Sinocyclocheilus grahami | reverse complement strand
ACAAAATTGACCCTTATGACTGGTTTTGTGCTCCAGGGTCACAGATGATAATATTGGGCTTGTTTATTTATCTTGTGAGGGTTGGCGATGCTGTTTATTTCATGTTTTGGTCACGTCTCTCTCAGCTTCCTCTCAGCCGGTGGTTGGTCTTCCTGTGCTGACGTCTCTTCAGTCCAGTCCCGCCGTGGGTCTCCAGCTGTCTGAGCTCCAGAAAGCCTGCGCTGCGCTGGATCTGCGTCGTGTGGCCCCCAGCTTCTTCTCACACGGCCCCGAGCCCGCCGAGATCTCCGAGTCCATGGAGCAGCTCCGCAGCCTCGCGCACTGCTACCGCCTCGACCTCCGCTGCTCTTCTTCTGACGAGGATGATGAGGATGACTAGCAGATCTCCAGCGGACGCTCTTCCTCGCGCTGCGGTGTCGGGTCCGAGCTCAGAGCATGCTGCCTCCGGGGATGATGGGATAGGAGCTCACTGAACGCACCCTTCAGAAACGGCTGGAGCGTTTGGAAGAAAGATGAAGAAAAGCAAGCTGTGCATGTCTGTGTAGATGTAAACCTCATTCAACCTGCTTCTCTAGCCATAAACTGTGGAGGAGATATGTACAAGTCCCAATTAAAAATAAATAAATATAAGTGTGTATATATATGAAGAGTTCAGATGCAAAGGCCTCTAAGTGCCATTTGAAATGTTCTTCTAAAATGAGTTTTATAAGGCTTTATCAGGCACTTAAATGGCAATGAAAAAAACTATTTATCACCCATTAAAGTGAAATTACTGAATTTAGGAGCGTGATAAAAATGCTCATTTTAGAAGAAAATTTTAAACGGCACTTAAAGGCTTTTGCATCTGCACTCATATACACACACACATATATATATATATAT
>NW_015519279.1:2527-2834 GCF_001515645.1 Sinocyclocheilus grahami | reverse complement strand
GAAGACATTTAATAAATATCATAAATGGCCTACAAATAACTTTTGTCTTCTGTACAGACCAGCTATATGCAATATAAAATACAAAATACAAACACACACACACATTGAAAATAAAAACATATAATAATAAAATATGTATTCTTTAACAAGTACACGCTTTTTTTAATCCCAAATATTATCCTTTCACTTATACAACTTTGTTTTGATCATCTCAAAAAATCTGAAAATCCCAAGTAGTTCATCTCAAAATATATATATGTGCTCATTTCAGAAATTCTGGTTAAAAGTTTGGGGTCAGTATGGTTTT
>NW_015519279.1:0-1177 GCF_001515645.1 Sinocyclocheilus grahami | reverse complement strand
ATTTTGAGTAAGTTGTGTGGTTCTCAGTTTGGAAAGGAAATCTGATCAAAAATCTCAATCCCTGTGGAGAAGGCCTTATAAACAAATTGAATTTTGAAAAATGGAAAAAAACTTTCAATTGAATATCAAATTTGGATTTTGAATAATATAAAATATGAAGGGGGTGTAGGCTATAGTTTGAAGTAGAAAAACAACACCACAACTGCAAAGGTCTGTTATGCAAGAAAAATAATTTATTTTGATGATATACCTTTTACCACATAGGCAAGTCAAACTAAAGCTGATTAGAGATCTCACAGCAACCGTCATTTCTGCTGGAGGGTGAGGTCTATAATACGCAACTTTTAAAATATGTCTTTCCCAGGAAAAAATAACAAAAATATATAATTCTTATTATTGTCTTGCCTTCCCACCCTGTCTTTCTTTTATTCCTAATGAACAAGGGTAATATGGAATTTTTAAAGCTTTTTCCATTCTGGCAATCTGTCAAAGGACCTTTGTGCTAGACTACTAAACTCAGGCTTATCTTGCATGTAAAAATGCAACAAAAATTAGTATTTTGTGTAATGCAGGGAGTTGTCAACTTGTGATGTCAAGAATTGATTAAAGTCGTTGGTTACCCTTGACAGCAACCAGATGGTTGTTAACAAACTTGTTCCGGACTCCCTTTTTTCTCCATTACTTGGCACATTTGACTCTTCTGTGTTCCGAAATGGGATTCAGAATGAATACCTATCGGCTGTGCGAGGAAAGAGAAAACAGCTTGAGTGAAGCCAGTGAAAGTATAGAGAGGATTTGTGTGTGTGTGTGTGTGTGTGTGTGTATTACGTGGGGGGTGGGGGGAGGGATTAGAATGTCATTAACTAGTGATTATAATCTATATGTCTCTCCAATGGATACCCTCTCTGGAATTTTCATAATTGATGCACAGGGCTTCTAACAGTCCACCAAGGTACATTTCTTGAGTTCTACTTTGTTTTGCCCATATAATACCATCTCCTTCCACTGTCCTTCTCTCACTTTTACTTGTACCTGTGAGAATACTGTTGACATTGATAGGGTTAAGCACAGAGTACACAAGAGTAGTGATAAATATTATAGTAAATCCTTAAAAGAGTAAAAGAAACGCTGTATACTTCTACGGAAGTGCAATACCAAGGCATTTAAAAACACAGAG
>NW_015519278.1:2127-2836 GCF_001515645.1 Sinocyclocheilus grahami | reverse complement strand
TGTGTCCAGATCGGCCCTAGGGCCACAAAAACCCTCATTAAGTGGCAAACCGAGCGGTCTGGAGCCGCCAGGATGTGCGGGGAACACTCATTTTCATCTCACTGTGCTCAATCAGATGGCTTTCCAGTGGAAATGTTCAACCATCAGTAATGAAATGCCCAAAGACAAGATCTGTTTCTGATATGGGTACACATTTGAGCATGAATGCAAGGGACATCCCTTACCATAGACTTAATATTTTAGCAATTTCAGTAGTGATTAAATGCCGAATATGTCATATGATGCATGTTTTCATTTGTAAACTGAAAGTGTTTTATGTCTATTTTTCACATTAAATTGATAATTATGTGTGATTTTATTTACTATATTATTAACTATTATCTACTATAATACCGACTAGTATATAGTAAGGGTGTAACGGTACACAAACATGACGTCACGGTTCGGTAGGGTTTCGTGAAGCCCAAACTTAAATTTAATTCCTATTTATTTTTAAATATAATAATCAACACTCAACTTAAAACAAATGTATGCGAACATGTAAATTGTACATAATGTGGTTTTTAAATTAACTTCTAAATTATAAAATGTCTGGCTGTCATAACTTGTTTCATAACAGATATATTTAAACATACATTACATTTATTAAGACATCACTAACCGTTAAAGTAAAATATAATGAGTATATAGTCTAATATTTCACAAAATG
>NW_015519278.1:0-1081 GCF_001515645.1 Sinocyclocheilus grahami | reverse complement strand
GAGGGCGAGTAATTAATGACAGAATTTTCATTTTTGGGTGAACTCCCTTTAAACCAAATGAAAATGAGAAATGTTGCTTTTATTTTATTTTATTTTTAAGTTTATTTTATGGTTTTATATATATATATATATATGCTACACACACACTAGATTTCTCCAGACATAAATGGCACTTTTAAATAACAAATATTTAATGAGACATGCTAATTAAATTGCTGTAACTTGGGGGCTTTTCCCAACAAATCTGATATATGTGACTAATTGCAAATAATTCAGTTAAATAATCTGCATATCATGTAATTAATTCAATTAAAGTCTGTAATCGTTTGACAGTCATAACGGATACTCTTAAACACTGATCAGCAGTAACAGGCAAACATCTACAGATGACAACATGGTGTCTATGTAGCCGCCCTTGGTGGAAAACAGGGAGTGTGCAGTCAGTCTGCGTGTGTGGTGTCCTGTCTGTCTCGTACGTGTTCACTGTCTCAGACGGCCTGTTTTTTACAGCAGAACTTTGTGTTCCTGTAATATATGGTGTGCTGCAGGATCTGGATAGTAAGCTCCTCTGTGTCTTTGGGGCTTACAGTTTAGATTCTTCTCATTCTTCCTTTTTTCATGCAGCATTTGACGGTAATGGTACATAATGGTTATATTTTCCATTCATTTCTTCATTTGTTTGTCGTTTATAGATATTTGTTCCTGAAATTGACGTGAGCTGATTGAGCAGCAGGATTTTGCTTGCTGTTTGTAACTGTGACTGCAGAAATATTGTCTGCACTCACAGCTACACTGAAAAAAAAAATCGGTTTTGTAATCAGTACGTTTGTCTTGTTCTCTAGGAAGAATATGTAAATATCACTAAAACAAAATACATTTTTTTGAAATAAAATTGCATGAGCAATTAAGATCTGTTTATAGAATCTAACACTTTTCTGTTTAATACTTTAATTTTTTAAACATACAGCTCGCGAATATCGAAAGATATTTAAGTAGTAGTATTTTCTTAAAACTAGCTTTATTCTTCTAGACTCTTCTGTAAATGTATCATGTTTTAAGGATGTTTAGATGGGACACGCAC
>NW_015519277.1:634-2836 GCF_001515645.1 Sinocyclocheilus grahami | reverse complement strand
TTTTTTTTTTTTACACTGTATTTATTTGAACATAATTGTGTGTACACAACCATCCTATAATGGTAAAAATCCACCCACTTCTCTTTTTTTAAGTCAGAAACAGTCTCTCGAAATGAATTGTTAATGTCTGCTTCCTTTTGCGATGCCATAAATGGGTTTGGCCCCACCCACAACTGGTGATAGACTTTGTGACCAAACTGCCAAATATATTGTGACTTGAACCATCACACACTTACACAAAACTCTTCCCACCTACTATATGATTTATGATTAAAAATTACCAAAAATGTATCATGTATCCTGCTTGTAGTGATCATATATATGCTAAATAAGTGTGTGTATGTATATATAGTATATATATGACAGATATTAGCAATGGCATAATGTCTGTAAAATGAATGGTGGTGTATCTGTATTCAAAACATCTCTTTTACTAGTAGCTTAATAATGATCATTCTGAAAATGACAAAAACAAGAACTACAGTGTAGAAACTTTCTTTCCGAATATTTTTACGAGTTAATCATCAAAATATTATTCTATAGATGATATGCCGGTAAATGCTCAGTGATGCCATAACCTGTGCAGTCATTACTGTCACAATAATCATTAATAATCAATCAACATCAACATCAAAATAATGTTTTTACCTGTTTTGATGGTAAGTAGAAAAATAAGTGATACGAGTAGGTGATTTACTGGCATTCTCACAATTTATAGATTTTTTTTTAAAAAAAGAGAAAGGAACAGAGCTCAAAATGACTGCCACTGCGTTGACTACCTATTAAAAACGGAAGTTCAGCGTGACACACAAGAAGAAACCAAGTTATTGTGCAACCTCAGGTCCTAGTTTTTTAATTTAGTACTAAAATGTTATTTAGAAATGAAATAAAACAATTTGAACGTAATTAACCTAAAAGTTCAGTTAAGTGTAGAAACACATTTTGTCTTATTCAAAAATCATATCTCCATCTCTTTATAATATGCTGGATCATAAGAGAGTATGTGTGTGTTTGCATGTGCCATGTCCATATGATATAATAATTTTTAACAACTTCACATCATTCTATTCTCACAGGATCGGCAATAAAGCACATGAATTCAGGAAATACACTTTCTGACACTTTTTTTACACTCTGCAGCGCATTCTGATAATAGCATCAGTATACATATAGAAAACTGAAGTTTCAACAGGCTAAAATCAGGAAACTGCTACGTTGCTTGGAAATGGTGAGATGTCACATGACATCATTTTGGCTCAGTTCAGTCTGTGGTGGAAACATTAGCATGAAAAAGAACCTAATTTTCCGATGCTCAGTCAGTTAGGACTCAAACAAGAAACACTTCTTCCTGCTACTCCGCAGTCTGTGAGTTCACATTAAACCCACCTGAGAAGAGATCTCAGAGCAAAGGATGATGCTTTGTGTAACCCACCAGCCCTTAGCAGTTTGAGCCAACCCAAGAAGGTTTTTGCTCTTGTCAACCTAGCCGCTTGTCATCAGACTGCTATAAAATCTCACTCTCATTTTAACTTGGTACAGAAAATCCATTTGTTACACATTCAAAATTGTCTCAAAAAGCAGACTGAGAAGAGTCTGAGTTGGTGTTTTTTAAACTAGTTTTTGTGGCAGTAAGTTTGTGTGTGTGTGTGTCTTCATCTTTGCCTTTCATGTTGGCCTGTTTAGCTTACAGACAGAGAGAAAGATGTGGGTGTGAGATCAGATAACTGATTGCCTGAAGCCCACATAGGCCTATCTTCCTACATCAATGAGGACATCTAAGCACTTACGGTCAGAAGCTGCTGCTGTTGAGAGGGGCGCTTAAAAACGTATTTGTTAGATCCTGTAAGGTTGTTCTGAGAAATAGGGGTGTGCAGTACATTCTGTAGTTACAGTATATTTGGCTACTTTAATAGTTTGGGTCTTATTTAGGCTCTTTAGTCTGTGTTGTGTTCTCGTAATCTTTTGAGAAACTAGTCTTAATCTTGAGATGTGAGCTTTTGTTAGCCTCTCCTTATTTGGACATTCACCATCTTACTTCCTCCCTTTGATCTGCCTGATTGACTAAGGTTAAGGCTCTCACCACTCTACGCAAGAAAAATAAATATAATGGAAAAACTATTTTCTGCATGCAAACATCCTTTTTGTTTGGCCTCATGATTGGTTTCCTTCCTGTTCCTGTCCTGATTGATTGTTCATTTGATC
>NW_015519277.1:0-333 GCF_001515645.1 Sinocyclocheilus grahami | reverse complement strand
GCGTCTCTAAACAGCGCTGTTATTACCTCACTAGTGAGAAATGTCTGCTGTGTCTCATTTAGGAGGCTGGAGAGAAAAGTTCATAGTAGTTTGTAGTAATGGAGTTCCAAAATTTGTGAGCACAGAAAACAATTGTCATATGAAAATGAGATCCATCTGCAAAAGGCTCTGGTCTTCACAACAGCTAGATGTCTAAAGTGGAAACATTTCACCCTTACCTTCGATATGTGGATTAAACAGGTGTTTACTTGTGTAAAACTGGAAAACATTCTCAGAGTTTTCTATAACATTGTATGTTGTAATTGTCATTGGGAAAGGATGTTTCAGTCAAGA
>NW_015519276.1:2386-2836 GCF_001515645.1 Sinocyclocheilus grahami | reverse complement strand
AAAAAAAATAAAAACACTGCTATTCTTGGTATATGCTCAGCAAGAGGATTTCATAGTCCAGGTTTCATTTCAATGGAGCCTCCACAGAAACAACAGGGCAACTACAACTTTGGTAAACCTGGAGAATTGACAGAGTTTTGCAAATGTGTTTGCAAAGTAATTCTCAGACTGATCTGAGTGGACACGTAAAGACAGACAGGACAGGACACTAGCGGTTCCCCAAGGGGACTGAGAGTGCTAACTCCGGTGGCTTATTGCTGAAGACTAGCTTCACTCCTGATTTTAATATATGTATAAATATGCACTACTGGAAGCATCTGGATGGAGTGAGAGGCTACAGGGACATGTCAGCAAGAGAGTGGCCGGACTTCAGTCACACACCAGCAAACATGTGTGCCCCCTCACATACACACACATATAGAGAGCAACACACACACACACACACACACA
>NW_015519276.1:0-779 GCF_001515645.1 Sinocyclocheilus grahami | reverse complement strand
CACACACACACACACACACACACACACACACACACAGAGCCTCTCAGGAACTTTTTTATGGCTACAGAGTGCCACCATGGAGCCACTCCAGCTTTAGCTGCTCCTCAATTATGCAGTAGAGTTTTTTGACCTGCTGCACAGATCTCTCCCCTCCTCAATTATGAATGGACCTCTTGATTGAGGTGGGTTCCTTTCCACTCATCCCTCCCTCTCCCTTTTTTTATTCCTCTAAACGAACAGGCGCCACTGCTCCTGCCGTCAGAGAACAACTGAATGCATGTTGAAAGGGTTTAGAGAATTATGGGGTGAGAAAAGGCATTAGACGCGACGGGTGGTGGTAATTTTCATTTCGTGATGCTTTGGTCAAAATGTGAAATGAAGATGTCGGTGAATAAGTGAAACCACCAGAACAATTTCTTGAGAGGTACAAATGTAGCTGCACTTTGCTTAGTTTCCTGAAAACTGTTGATGTACTTCCTTCTGCAATGAGTGGAGAGATAACATTATGAAGAAACTAAATTGTTTAATTTTTATTTGCGTATATTGTGTCAATATTGTCACAACACACAAGTGTTGACAATATTGATATTCAAAAATGGTCTGATCTTTTCGTTCTTAATGCTGCTACTCTTAGCATAACAGGACATGTAATTGATTAACTTTATATACAGTATATATATTATAAACTATATGACAACAAACTGTTCGGCAGAAATTTTTTATTTTTTTATCTTCAAAAACATGGAACAACAAACTGATTTAGATCTGGATTCAGTTAA
>NW_015519275.1:1933-2837 GCF_001515645.1 Sinocyclocheilus grahami | reverse complement strand
TTTTGATTAATTAGCTCCACACCTGTTTCAGTTCTCCCTAATTACGTTTCAAGTACTTAAGTCCTGTGTTCTCCCTTGGTCTGCTATTGTTTCTGTCTACGTGTTGTGCTACCCCTTGCTCCTGGATTCCTTCTGTTTCTTGTGTGAATGTATCATTAAAAGACTCTTAAAATACTTTTTTAGATTATTCCTGCTTCATGCGCTTTTACTAGCACAATACCATTACAACTTATTTATTGCCAAGTGAAACATGTTGGTTAAATCGAGAACATTTACCAGCCATTAATATCTCGTACAGCCATGAAAAACTATATTTTACATTATTTTAAAAATACACTGTAAAAACAATCATAGTTGTAAATAAAATGAATATTAGAGAACATTTTACACGAAAATACTATTTTAGTCTTTCTACTTTAATTTCATGTTCAATCAGTGTGTTACTTGTTGTTTCTTTGCAATTATTTGTGAAATGCACTAGCAATTTCTGAGTGAATATTGTGTCTACACCAATCTTTTTATATTAAGTTAATATATTTAAAGCTGCAGTCCATAATTTTTTTTGGTTAAAAATGCTCCTAAATCAATATTTGAGCAAGTGCATAACCAGCCAGTGTTAAAATAATGTTTTCTAATTTGAGTGGTACGGTTCGGTTTTCGCAGGAAATTCGAGCATGCTGCTGCGTTATGTCACGTCTGTAAACATAAAGATTTAGTCCCGGCTAGTAGGCTATCGCATGTGAGGATCCTGCAGGTGGTGGATCATTAGTCTTTTCTCACAGCAGCCAGAATAATTAAATTTATTTTGATGATGGATTGTAATCAAGAAAGGATTATCTGTTTATGAAACACATTAATTAATTAAATTATATTCCAGTTTTAAATGTGCTTCTGATTACAGATA
>NW_015519275.1:0-558 GCF_001515645.1 Sinocyclocheilus grahami | reverse complement strand
AGAGATGGCGACAAAGAGGCAAAACATACGGACTGCAGCTTTAATTTAATTAATATAAATATAGGAATATTTTTGATATAAAAACTGATTTTTGTCAATGATAAATGGGTTATCTAGCTGATTTTCCATGCATATTATACACAAAATGAATCTGAAATGATTCTGAGAATCTGAAATATCAAAAATAGATATATCATGATTACATATTTTATTAAAATTAGAGCATAATATTTATAATCATAATTGTTTTCTAATTAAACATTGTAAAATATAAAAATTAATACATATATTAATTATATTATTAATGGGGATACTATCTCAGATTATTTGATTTTAGCATAAGATATTTATGATCATCTTATATTTTTAAATTAAACATCATAAAATATTGTTATATTTAATTTTATAATTAATAGCTTTAAAAGTTAATAGATATTTTAAATATCTTATACATTTGATTATTTGATTTTTGCACAATTTATTTATATATCATAATATATTTTTTTAATTATTATAACAATTAAATATTTAATTTATTAAGAGGTATAAGAATAAACA
>NW_015519274.1:1118-2837 GCF_001515645.1 Sinocyclocheilus grahami | reverse complement strand
CAGTCACGACTGACGTAACGTAGAACGTGACTGATTGAAAGGGAAAGTGTGTATCATAGATAAGCCATTTCTTTTATTTTTCAATATTTTAATCACTTTTTTTGCGTTCATTTTTAATGGCTCTGTAGAATGATAAATACTTTTTAAAGTATAAGTATTTCACATATTCCATGTCATGAAAACCATATGCGTAATCATCGAGAATTAAATAAAAAAATATTTACTGAGTTGTTTCTGGTTAGTGACGAAAAGCTTTTCTCAACCTGTGAACCACACATTCTCCTTTAATAATCTCCAGGAGTGTCCCGGTGGACTGTAAGGAAGAGTTATGCAACAGATTGAATGGGAATGGTCTCATAATGACTCCATTATCATAAAGGTTAAACCCCTCACTGTTTCACAACTCTGGTCAAAGTGGTTTGTGTGTTCTGCTTTGTTCAAACTTTACACTGCTGCCAGATCTAGTCTCCTGAAAGTGATTGTTATTCACAGCTGGAAGTTTATTGGAAACTAGAAATGTCCATCACATCAAAATCATCACTGAAAAATAAGAAAAGTGCAGCAAAGGACTTTGATTTTAGCAAGCTTGGACTTGTTGTTTGTTGTTGATGTGATTGATGCCAACAGCATTGACTGTACTGTACAGCTTATTACAAGACGATTTTGAAGTATTTAATAAACAGCTATTTGGAAAGTTTATGCGCTAAATGATCTGATCATTGGTTATTTGGTTGTTTCTTGACCTGTCTGAACTCTTGTTGGAGAAAAGGGAAACTCTTGACTTGATTGGTCCTAAACGTATTAATATACTTTAAGTAGCAAAACTGCAGCCCTTTTTTAAAAGCAACAAAATAATATCCATCTTTCACTGAAACGGGTTACTATTTAATAGCAGCCTAGCCTAACCCTTTGCTGTTAAGATGCATTCACATCAAGGACTAACCCAACTAATTCAAATTATGATGTTCAATAATGTCAAATAACATTATATTTTGGGTAAAAATAAAATTTGTAGAATATTTAGGAAATGTTTTAGTCACCTTTAAATAATTTTCTAATCACAAAAAAAACATACCATTTTAGAAACATTTCAAAACAATGTCCCCTATGATAACGATAATGATAACGTTTTAAAAATGTTCTTATTCTATGAGAATAGAGCTGTTAATACCACCACTATAATTTTACCTGCACAGAGGAACAATATTGCTGGAATCACTTTCAAAATGATTTCTTTCAGCTGATGAACGATTTAAAAAATAAAATAAAATTGACAGCCAATCAGAATCAACTCTAAATCGACTTTAAAAAATTCAAGCTCAGAATCAACTTTAAAAAGCTCAAACATCTGAAGCGTCAAATGACAAAACTATCTGCATACTTATAATAAACAAAAAGTTTTTAATGACGCTAAATATAGTTAATGTTATTGTTATCCTTATAGATATCATTCTTGTGAACTGTGCCTTTTTTTATTCCACTTCCCTGCACATCATATTTTTACACTCAATATGTGTGCTATGTAAATGGGCCCTCAAGTTTGGCAGAACAATATTTACAATTTTAATCTACCACAGAACATGGTCACTACTTACTGGCTTTAGGTTGAACATATTGGTTTCAACCTTCTAAATTACATTTCTAGAGGTCAGCTATGACATGTCGCTCTGAAATATTTGATTCTGATTGGTCAGTCATGGTTTCTGGGCTCAAATATTT
>NW_015519274.1:0-998 GCF_001515645.1 Sinocyclocheilus grahami | reverse complement strand
TCAGCCAGTGATTATCTCACAATAAACTTCTTCAGTGTGATATAAGACTCCTCTGCTCTCATTTAGGTGTTGATCACCTAGTCAGAGTTTATTTTGTGATAATGAGCAGCTGACTGTACATTATCATTGACTGTACCATGCTTCCCATTGGAGGTTCTAAGTAAAGGTCTTCAAATATCAGATATCTCCCATTGCTGTTTGCTCTTACCTGGACAACTGAGAATAGGCTAAAAGCTAAAAGCATTTTTAAAATGACTTTGAAGTGGTTTCTCTGAGCTTCCAGTCAAGAGCTGCTAGCTGCTTGTCTCCCAGCGCTGCACTGCATGACCTCTGACAGACTCAACTCGTCTCTCACTCATACTTATCTCAGCTTACAATCTTGGCCACAGTATGTCCCAAAGGGGAAAGATAGAGCAGTGTGGTCCCAAAATACCTCTGACTAACCTAATATACACACAACTATTGCACTCTATAACCCATGTAATGTCATTACATCCACATGCTTAGCTCATTAAAGACAGCTACCTTTAACCTGATAATCATCATATGCTATTGAACGTCCCAAGAGACATATCAAGTGTTCAACAAAAAATGCATTCCTCACTTGGATCATTCTCCAAAGAAAGAAAAAACAAAACAAAAACAATGAACTGCTCAAATATGAAAGCCTTTTCTTTACCTCTCAAGAGAAACAAAAGATTACACACCATCACAAACACTAATAGTTTTCAAATACTGCACCTACTTGAACGTTCCTCTAATCAGTGCCAGTTAAAAGATACACTTGCCTAAATATTTTTCTTGTGTCTATAAAACCCTGTTCATTTATAAGGCTGAAATACTTGAAATGGTAGATAAGGATTTGTTTAACATTATTTTGTCACCACATAATTCCCACACTTCCATTTGTGTTATTTCATAGTGTATATATAATATTATAATGTCTATGTAAATAATAACAAAATAATAAAACATTTAAATTGACATTCACAAAAAAA
>NW_015519273.1:0-2837 GCF_001515645.1 Sinocyclocheilus grahami | reverse complement strand
TATGACCCAAAACATAATCAGACTTTCGCACAAGTCCTGAAAGTAAACAAAGAGAACCCAATCAAACAAGTGAGACAAAAGTATGTTCTCTGTCATTTATTTATTCAGGAAAATGATACAATATTACATATCTGTGAGTGGCAAAATTATGTGACTCTCTAGGATTGGCAGTTAATTTGAAGGTGAAATTAGAGTCCATCTGTTTTTCAAAGTAGTTTTCAATCAGTGAAATTACTATCAGGTGTCAGTGCGTGCCCTGTTTTATTTAAAGAACAGGGATCTATCAAAGTCTGATCAAGTCTGTGGAAGCGTATCATGGCACAAACAATTGAGATCTCTGAGGACCTCAGAAAAAGAGTTGGTGTTGCTCATCAGGCTAGAAAAGGTTTCAAAGCCATCTCTAAAGAGTTTGGACTCCACCAATCCATAGTCAAACAGACTGTGTACAAATGGAGGAAATTCAAGGCCACTGTTACCCTCCTCAGGACTGATCCACCAACAAAAAACACTCTAAAAGCAAGACGTGTAAAAGTCCACTAGGTTTCAAAGGACCGCAGGCTAACTTCTAAGCAACTAAAGGCCTTTCTCACATTGGCTAATGTTAATGTTTATGAGTCCATCATCAGGAGAACACTGAACAACCATGGTGTCCATGTCAGAATCGCAAGAAGAAAGCCACTGCTCTCCAAAAAGAACATAGCTGCCCATCTGCAGTTTGCTAAAGATCAAGTTGACAGGCCAGAGGAATACTGGAGAAATGTTTTGTGGATGGATGAGACCAAAATATAACATTTTGGTTTAAATGAG
Source organism: Sinocyclocheilus grahami (assembly GCF_001515645.1). Lineage (NCBI taxonomy): Eukaryota > Metazoa > Chordata > Actinopteri > Cypriniformes > Cyprinidae > Sinocyclocheilus > Sinocyclocheilus grahami. The sequence goes on along the minus strand of NW_015519273.1, from coordinate 2,030 downwards.
CAGCGTTATGTTTGGAGAAAGAAAACACTGCATTCCAGCATAAGAACCTTATCCCATCTGTGAAGCATGGTGGTGGTAGTATCATGGTTTGGGCCTGTTTTGCTGCATCTGGTCCAGGATGGCTTGCCATCATTGATGGAACAATGAATTCTGAATTATACCAGCAAATTCTGAAGGAAAATGTCAGGACATCTGTCCGAGAACTGAATCTCAAGAGAAAGTGGGTAATGTAGCAAGACAACGACCCCAAGCACACAAGTCGTTCTACCAAAGAATTAAAGAAGAACAAAGTTAATGTTTTGGAATGGCCAAGTCAAATTCCGGACCTTAATCCAATTGAAATTTTGTGGAAGGACCTGAAGCAAGCAGTTCATAGGAGGAAACCCATCAACATCACAGAGTTGAAGTGGTTCTGTACGTAGGAATGGGCAAAAATTCCTACAAGCTGTTGTGCAGGACTGATCAGCAGTTACAAGAAACGTTGCTTGCAGTTATTGCTGCAAAATGGGGTCACACCAGATACTGAAAGCAAAGATTCACATACTTCTGCCACTCACAAATATTTAACACTGGATAATTTTTCGCAATAAATAAAGGACAAAGTATATATTTTTGTCTCCTTTGTTTGATTGGATTCTCTTTGTCTACTTTCAGGATTTGTGTGAAAAGCAGCACTGTATATATACTTTCAAGCAGCACTGTATATATACTGTGTATACTGTATATAGGTTAAACCACAAGTAAATTGTACATTTATACTTCAGTTGCTTATATATATATATATATATATATATAAATAACAAAAAGAGATGCATATCTGAAAAATATGCATTTTGTTGTTGTTGTGTGCTGCTGTTTTCACTTGTTAAATGAATGGTTTTAAAATAATGTTACAACAGTTTGGTAACTCTGATATTAGTCAGAATGATTGGTATTCATATCAGATAAGGTAAGTGGAAACAGTGGAAACTATTATAACTCACAAAAAAACGTGAACTTAGACAGTGTACATTGAATATGTGATGAAGGCAATGCAATCAAAAGATGCTTTATTATGGCACAGTCGCTTTCCCTTTTTACAACTCTTTTTGAGGTTAATTTGTTGGGGCTTCAATATACTGACACCTTTCACTACAGTAGCCTGAGCTTTTTCCCCCCCTTTATTTATGAACAAGACAAACCCACAAACGAATGCTAAAAATATAAATAAAAAATAATGACCAAATGACAGCTCTAAAATATAAATAATTATTACAGGCTTACCATCTAGCATGCATACATAGGCTGTATACCAAATATTACTAAGAAAAGTAGGCCTAGTTATAATTAGCTAATAAGAAAATGTGACTATGTTAAATGGACATATGACACTTTGAATTTTTAAATAAATATATATATATTTTTTTTGTATAGGTGTGGCCCATAATGACTAACTGATCTGTATCTTGTAAGCGCAATGTCCAGATTTCATCAAACTTTTTACGATATTTATGTCAATGTCTGATCTTAGGGGGCGCTAAAGAAACCTGAAACTTTTGAACTACATTACGTGCTGACATTTAACTTCAATACAATACAGCTGTATGACTCGACAGCATCTGATCAGCAGCATCTTTTCTTTTTTCTTTCACCAAATTTGGTAATAATTTCTATTCTTCCAAACTTCCTGGAACCCTGTTATATTGTAAAATACTATATATTAATCAATTAAATGATATTTTAGTGATATGCAACATTTGGATACAAATGTAACACAAAAGGAAAGGGAAGCATTAAGAATGAACACTCACTATTTGTCTGTAGGTGTCGGTTTCGTCGACGCTGCTGACGCTGACGGGCCGAACGTTCTGTAAGTACACCGGTTGCACGACGCGCGGCGCCTGACTCAGGTAAACGTATGACTCCGCGGGCCGCTGCTGCACAGGCACCAAGTAACGTGCGCCGCCGTACACCATGTTCCCCTCCACTTGGCTGTTAATGTACTGGACCGGCTGCAGCTGAGCTCCCGCGAGGTTTACCGTTCGGTAAGT
>NW_015519272.1:1999-2837 GCF_001515645.1 Sinocyclocheilus grahami | reverse complement strand
TTTTTTGCCCTCATATGTTAGGCTGCATTAATAGACTCCATCACGCAGTCAGTCAGTCGTCCTGCATCATGATCATCAGACTCTGCATCAGTGTAAGATGACGGACAGGTCCGGATGCATTATTGAATTGCACCAAATCAGTGTGTTAAATCACCAGCCGGTTATAAACTGTGCTGTCAAAGGCTTGGTGATGTTATGTGGCGTATCTCCTCTCATCGTGTGTCTGTTCAGATAGAGGTGGTGTTCGTCGCGCTGGATCAGTGTGGCTCGTCTAATGACCGAAGGATCGCACTGATCGATAAGAACCGTGACCTCTACCTGACCTCTGTGAGAAAGCTGGGCCGAGCGCACAGCATCCACAAGATCGGTAAGAGTACAGTCACACGGAGTTCAGTCAGACGTCTGTATTAAATCTGGTTCATCTGAACGGATCTGTGTGGCTCGTCCTCAGGGTCGATGGTTGACACTATGGCCTGGAACGACTCGGCTAACGTCCTGTGTGGCGTCCAGGACAGCCGGTTCACAGTGTGGTACTACCCTAGTGTGGTGTTTGTGGACAAAGACCTGCTGCCCAAAACCATCTTCACCAGAGACAGCAGGTACACGCTCACACCAGATAAGCAGAGCCGATCGGCCGGATAAGACACCTTATTATTATCTCAATTGTTTGGATTTTTAGAACATATATTAGCTTATTTATATATTTATATTAGCAACCCGTTAAACTTGACAACACTGCATGAAAATTTGGTCTGATATTCACATTGATATGGAGAAAAATAAAATAAGCAGACGGGCTGAATAAAAATGCATCTTCATTCTACTTGCTAGAAAGGAA
>NW_015519272.1:0-583 GCF_001515645.1 Sinocyclocheilus grahami | reverse complement strand
ATATGTGCAAGTAAATGCATTTTGCACCTTTATAGATTATGTTAGAAACCGAGCAAAGGGCGCTCCAGCTGACCGGAAATGGTCAATTAAGCTGAAATCCAAAGATTGATAGCTGCATGCAGTGCAATGACCGTTCATCAGCACTTTATAGAAATGTCACTGAAGAGCGCTCTCTCTTACAGGATCAGACGCTCTGGTCGTGTCTGGCCGGTCTGGCGATGGCCAATAGGGAGCTGAGCACAGCAGAAGTGGCGTATGCAGCTATAGGAGAGGTGAATCTGCCGAGAGAATATCTCACATCACAGTCTCCTCTTCGTCTCTTTAACGCTCGTCTTCGTCTCTGGTAGATTGACAAGGTGCAGTACATCAACTTCATAAAGGACCTTCCGTCGAGAGACTCGTGTCTCGCTCACATGCTACTCTTCAGCGGACACGTGCAGGAGGCCGAGGCCACTCTACTGCAGGCCAACCTCAATTACCATGCCATCCAGATACACATCAGCCTCTACAACTGGGACAGGTGCGAGCCGTCGCTGACACTGTCCACTCCACGCGCATGTGTGTGTGTGAGTGTGCACGTGTG
>NW_015519271.1:0-893 GCF_001515645.1 Sinocyclocheilus grahami | reverse complement strand
TGATATTACCATTTCCGGGTGTATTGAGATTTACATTGGGTTGGATCTCAGTGCCACTGGAAAATAAAATAGCTACGAATTGTGTTGCGGGGATTTGTTTGGTTGAATTAATTCCAGAACTGTGTTTCTCTTGCAGTGGAATGCTGTGGCTCTGTGGGCTTGGGACATTGTGGTGGACAACTGTGCCATCTGCAGAAATCACATTATGGATCTCTGTAAGTATCAGCTCCTGTTTGGTCTCACCTGACTGTATTCTAGGTTCAGTTTCTTGTTTAACACGCTGTCAACTGCTATTTAGTGAGTTGTCTTGGTTGTTTAAGTCTAGTTCATCTTCCTTCAGGTATAGAGTGTCAGGCCAATCAGGCGTCGGCTACATCAGAGGAGTGTACAGTGGCCTGGGGAGTCTGTAATGTGAGTTTGATGACACACACCAACTAACCAATCAAACGAATTCAAAATGTGGACCGTGTCTGTTCGGTTGTGGTATAACTGTGTGTTTTTGGTTCTGCAGCATGCGTTTCATTTCCACTGCATCTCTCGCTGGCTGAAGACCAGACAGGTGTGTCCTCTGGACAATAGAGAGTGGGAGTTCCAGAAGTGAGTGATTTTGTTTCTTCATTAAAATAGAGGCAGACCCAGGAACTATATTAATAGAGAATCTTAGTTCACTGAAACATAAGTCTAGACCTCTCGAACCCGCTCTAGATAACTCGTATCGTGTATCACTTTATTAGGATATAACTGATATGATTGATGCTAAATACTTTTAATTCAGTTATGAGCATCTGAACATGCTAGAAGTTTTCCTCCATTATTTGTATTTTCCAGAAGTTTAGCATTGAGAAGGGATAATGCATTGTTGTTCTAATCCCATATTTTCTGACATGTTTTTT
>NW_015519270.1:2249-2838 GCF_001515645.1 Sinocyclocheilus grahami | reverse complement strand
GTGAATGTAAATATGTGGGCAGTAAACCAGAAGTCTTAAAAGTGTCACATTCTAAGTTCACTTATAACATCAGTCAAGGTGAAAAGAGCCGTACATTCATTTCTCATGGTCTTTTTCCATCCTGACCCTTACAATAGAGCTGTTCAGTCATGACGTCAATTTGTCAGCAAACCCAGAAGACTAATTCAGCACGGCTTCCCTCCAGGAATTTCCTCTGGGTCTGTAGAATTGCAGATTTCTATTTTTCAAAGAGTAAAATAAGGTCTATGATTAACATCACTTTTTGTTCTACAACATACGCTGCACACATTAATACCTCATTTGTGAGATATGAAACCATTGTGTGCTTTAAAAATGAAAGTTTCTACTCAAGCACAACAACAGTTGTCTGATTTGTGAAGTTTGTAAACTCACATCTTAGTAGTTATAGTCCTTGTTAGCAGCTCTCATTTTTTAAAGCAGACAGTCATTTCAAAATTCATATTTTAGGTATAATAATTGGTAATTTAAAATATGAGTTTTATTTCAAGTAATCACAGATCTTATTTTACTCATAAATCAAGAAACCTTAACAGTGTTATTTTTTTTT
>NW_015519270.1:0-1037 GCF_001515645.1 Sinocyclocheilus grahami | reverse complement strand
CACACATAGCTGATTAGCTAGATATTTGTGCATTTGCTTATTAGATTAAATGTTAGATATTAGATAGATGTTTCAGTTTGGCCTTTTTTAACGTTAATTTTACGACCAAGCAAAGCAAAGCTCTTAAAGGATGATTATAACCAAAATGATCATCTCTAATCAGGGTTGTTTCTGACCATAACTAGAAATGGCCCTGTTCCCACTTAAGTCAAATAAAATAAAGTTAAAAAAGAAAAACTTTAAGGTTGCTACACCCCTTATAAAAAAAAGTATTTATAAAAAAGTAAAAAGCCCAATTTAAATGTGAACCTGTTGTCTTGTGCTGATATTTAGACCAACGGGACTCTTGCTTCGATTATATTGCTTAATTGAATTTATTTAAAATTTTAGGGGGTATATATTAGTTCAGCTGACATGTTTATCTCAGCATAACACACTTACAATACAGTTTTGCATGACTTTAGTTTGTTTGATTGTGGAGGCGCCTCATTAGATCTGCTCTGTGTAGATGATGAAGTGTTGCTTTCTGCTGTTTTGCTCTCATTTGTATCCTCGGTTATTCCCGGGTTGTGAATCCGAGTGGGTTTTAGTGCTGATTGTACAGTACGCTCAGCGTCTGAGGCAGTGCATTGATTTTGTGTATTGGATTTGGCTCTCTGCGAGGTTTCTGCAGTAGTTCTTGTAAATGTGAGTGCCTCCTCCTGATTTACACGTCTGTCCCAGCAGGCCCGGTGTCCGGCTTCATTAGCTCTTTACTGAGAGTACGAGCTCTTGTGCTTATTCCTGACTAAAGGAGCCGCTGGGATCAGCGCGTAGTGGCTGACACTAATGCAGACAAATGACATTCAAAGTAGAAATGTAGTGCACTAATACTAATAATATCCACTTTTAGAATGCAAGCCAAAAGAAAAAAAAAGATTATTATTTGTTTATTTAATAATTTGTTTCTTTAAAGAAATGTATCTTTTTAAAATTTGTTTGTTTTTATATTAAAATTTTAGTTTAATTTAATTTGTAAAAATATTAGCATTTTGTAT
>NW_015519269.1:2446-2838 GCF_001515645.1 Sinocyclocheilus grahami | reverse complement strand
TTCTCATTCACAGCACAAATGTAGGGACAATTAATCTGAATCAGCCAACTTTTGAGTTACCACCCCGGATATTTAATTATAATGTCTATACCAACCTTTGTCCATTGAGACAGTTCTCAGACTGTGGCAGGGTGAAGCAGGATTGTGAAACGAGATCCATCAAAAGCGAATGCACGGGGTCAGTTTCATCCAGTTCCTTGGACAAGATCTTTTGGACGAGCCTGAGATAGTAGAGAAAAATCCTGCTTAAATTAACCCAAAACCATCCTAAATGTTCTAAACTAGCTTAAAGGAATAATTTACCCAAAAAAATAAACATTTGCTGAAGAAATTTGGAGAAATGTGAAAGCATTGCATCACTTGCTCACCAATGGATGCTCTGCAGTGAATGG
>NW_015519269.1:0-625 GCF_001515645.1 Sinocyclocheilus grahami | reverse complement strand
GACATGGTATTATTAACACCCAGGAGACAGCGGCGGAACCTGAATTGATATCACAAGACCTGATTACAATGTCATAAGATACAGTAATCCGAGACGCTCGCTCAGTGAAATAACTCTCTGGTTATGTTGGACATGTCTCATGTTACTCAACTCAACACTATGGAATGAATGTTCAGTGCTGGTAGTCTCAACATTTCCCACTCTAATGAATAAAGCAGGACATACCTGTTGTCACAGTCACAGTGTGATAAAGTGAAGATGTTCGTGTTGAAGACACCGTGGTCGTATGAAAAAGAGGCGATGGTATCTTTACAGTGGTCGTGTTCTCTGCAGCATTTATCCGTATCTTCAAAGACACCTGCAGAAGACAAGTGAACAGGTAAGGATTTTTTCCTTTTTTTTTCTCAAATTCAATTAAATTAACCCGTTTAATTTACAACTTACCTTAATGTAAATATTTTTACCTTAAATTAAATTTTTGTTTAATATACATTGGGGTTCAAAAGTTTGGGGCCACTTGTGAAAATGCTTCTATTTATATTGAATCTAATTTAAAAGAAAACAGTACAAATTAAATTATGAGAATTTTAGAAGAAAAAAAAAAAGATATATATATTTTATATTT
>NW_015519268.1:0-2838 GCF_001515645.1 Sinocyclocheilus grahami | reverse complement strand
GGCTATATCCCCAAATACACACATAGACAGTCCAAAACAAAAAAAAACTTAAAGCTGTCTGACATCAAAAACATGCCTACTAGCAACATAGGTGACATTCATAAAATAAAATAAGGTAAAAAAACTGCTCGCACAAACATCAGATATTATTTAAATATTTTACCTGTAACTTATTCTTCGTATTATTATCTTCACAAAAACAGCATAAATGGGTAATTATGCACAAAATGTATGTAGCTGTTTTTATTTTTTAGGAAGGGGGTCATTATGTTTTGTGGTCCATGGCAATGAAAAGTTAGAAAAGCCATTGTCTAACACTAAAATGTAAGACAAATGTTCACAGTCAGGCCACTAATGGCATCACACACATCACACAGCTGAAGATAAACAGTGACACAATAGAGTCTCACAACACACAAACATAAACCTAAAAGAGGCTCAAAGCAAATGCTGAGCATTTTGGGAAACTAAGACTAACCTATCAGAGCACAAAGAACATACAGAGTTCTGAATATAATAATAAATTATTAAAACTTTTCAATTAAAATGAAAACTGAAGAAAAAAATATTGAAAATATTAATCAAATCTATAGTATCTCAATGATACTAAAACTGACAAGTCACAATGTAGTACTGTTGTTTTGATTTTGAACTGTTTTATTTTAAATCTAATAAACCTCTTTTTGTAAAATATTTTACTTAAAGTATGATCACTCTAAATGCCACTAGTTTTGATAAATGATATAATTTGTTACATAATGCAATACAATTATATAACAAATGAAAACATGTAATGCACATTCTTACATACAGTATTTATCTAAGTGGTTTCACTGTACGAATACTTTTTAAGCCATGCAGTGTACATTATATCTGATGACATTAGGCCTATGTATGTCACCAAGTAGACACATCCACACACACTCCACAGCAAAGGAGCCCTAAAAACTGTCTGACATCATCAAACCCCAGCCATCGACTGTGGCAGCAACACACACACACACCTAATGTCAACAGAGCTGACATTCAGCTGGGTCACGTCGGGACAAAGAAGCGATCTGTCTTTTCTACCTCCCTCCATTCTTCCCTCGGCTCTTGTTCTCATGGCAGGGATGTCACAGGGAGCACCAAAACAAGGGATGCAGGGAGAGAGAGATGAAGGGATGCAGAGGAGGGGCATAAAATAGAGAACAAATGCATTGTTTGGACTCAAAGATGCGTTATTGTGTTGAGGAACCGTGTGCTGGAGTAGGAGTGAGGAACTTGGAGAGAGAGAAATTTGGGGCCAGTGTGGTGTTTTACTTTCTCTCTGCCCCTGTCAATGGAGGAAGACGGAGAACGGGCCTCGTTTGACTCATTCCAATGATTTTGTGGCCTACAACACTCTCAGGGAGTGTTTGAGACTGTTTGCTGATAAGTTAGCATGACACATACACGGCCCTCTGGGTGGAGAGCGGTTTATTTACCCTGAGGAAACAGTCTGACAGCGAAACCTTTGAGTGCTTGCACACACTTATTCTGGTCCATACATAAGGAATACAAGCCCAGAAGAGATAGTGCAGTCAAGAATGAAAATTGTCATCATTTACTCAACCTCAAGTCATTCCAAACACGTATGTCTCTTTTTTTGGATCATAAAAGGACAAATGAAGATGACTCTGGTAGCTTTCATCCATACAATTACAGCGAACTTTCAAGCTTCAAAAAGGAGCGACAGATGAAATCATCATAAATGTGGTCCAGATGACTCGTACGCTAGGCTATATTCCAGAAGTCTTCTGAATTCATAGAATAGTGCATAATGTATACGTGTGAGCAAGACTCAAATTTAAAGGGATACTTTACCAAAAAATGAAAACTGTGCCTTCACTTACTAGCCCTCATGTCATCCCAAAACTTTCTTCTGTGAAACAAAATATAAACTATTTTTGTCCATACAGAAATATACAATTTGTATAGTTGAAACAGCTTAAACAAATAAAAAAAAAAGTGCTTGTTTTTATGTAGTAAAAATAAAACCACACAAAACACGAATGGTTATTCTCAGATTAGCATACTGCACAGTGTTAACTTTTTAATATTAGAACGTTAAAGTACACAATAAAAATGTATTACATTTCTGTGTAAAAACGTCTTTATTTTTGGGAGTCCAAGCAAATAATCGACGTTTTCACATTAGAAATGGAGTCAAGCACATTGCATTATAGGAAGATCTCCAGTGTTAGATGAAGAAAAAAATTAACTAAATTTAAGCGGAACAGAAAAAACCCAATAATTTATAAAAGCACAACAAATTATTAAAGACTAAAGTTAAAAACAATTCAATAATATTAATAAACAATATACATTGTAAATAACACTAAAACAGTTACTCTCAGTAAACATACCGCATACTGCCATTCTGAGCACAGCCTGGGAATATATTAGGATGACTAGATTGGTTTAGTGCTTAGATTCCAGTTAATAAAAACATGTGGTTATAACACAACCCCTCACTAATGAACAGCAGAGTCATTTAGCCGAATGCTTCAAGGCTCTTAAAATCAATGCTCTTATCTGCAATCCAAACCAAGCAAGTACATTCAGCTCATGGGCTATTTTAATGAGCGCTAACGGTTGAATTATTAATACTGTATTAATTTCACATTAATTAAACTTGTATTAATTCATTGCAATTCCTTTCTCAAAGACTTCCACAGATGGGTGAAGCCTCTCCCCCGAATGCTCGCCATTACTAGACTGTCACAGCAACACTTTAAAATTCTCTTTACAGACTTAACTCTGACAGAAGCACAGTGTCAAAACCTGCCAGGCTCATTTCAGAGAGGGTGAGCAAAG
>NW_015519267.1:2348-2838 GCF_001515645.1 Sinocyclocheilus grahami | reverse complement strand
GAGATTCAGAAATGGTCTTTATGTTACAGTGTTGGTCGTATTAGTGTATTCGTTTTAGATATCATCTATTTCCAAAGTAAAAGTAAAGCAGATCTTCCTTCTTTAAACCATCAGCAAATATGTAAAGAACATCAAAACGGTTGTTTTATGACATCAGCTTGGAAAGGTTCTGCTATGACGTCATTATAACTTTAGAATGTTCTATGACATCATGGGAACTTACATTTACAATGACATCATAAGAACTTAAAACGGTTCGACTATGACTGTTAGGAAAGAGTAGCTACAACATTTATATTAACTTAACATTTTTTTTGTTTTTACATGATGTTCTAGGATTGTTCTACACCATATTGTTAAATATGCATATATATATATATATATATATACAGTATATGGCTTTCTCTAGGTTGTCCACGTTTATTAAACTTTGAAAACAACTTTGAGAAAAATGGTTCCCACATTCTTTAAATGTAGCACGGCATAAAGC
>NW_015519267.1:0-1118 GCF_001515645.1 Sinocyclocheilus grahami | reverse complement strand
GTTAACAGCAGCCATTGACTTCCATAGTATGGAAAAAAAATACTATAGAAGTCAATGGCTACTGTCTGCTGTTTGGCTACCAACATTCTTCAGAATATTGTCTTTTTATTTTTGGGTGCACTATCCCTTTAATGAGACATAAGCACAATATGTTCTCAAAATTGACAAAAATTGAAACTTTTATTGTCCAAATTAAAACATGGTTTTAGTTAATAATCTGAAAACGGCCAAATATCAGCTCATTATCCAGCCTGGCTGATATATTAACCTGCCGTTAGTAAATGTGAGTGAAAACATTTAACTTGAATTATTTACATAATGTTCCAGGCGCATTGATTTGTAATGTTCCTGTAGTGGATCATTTTGTTGAATATGCATAAATACGGCTTCCTCTAGACTAGACTGTCTACATTATTTAAACCTTGAAAACAGCCGGGAACTGTGCAAAAAAAATGGTTGCAAAGATGTTGTTTAAATGTAGCACACTAAATACTGCGAGATCTAAGCAATTGTCTCAAAAATTGCACATTTAAAGAACGTTCAAACGATATTACGCTCAGACTGTTTTCTCCAAATATTGCTCGAACCATTATTAGATATTATTAATAATATCTTAAAACGATTCGTCCAAAATTGAAAAATTTTATCAAGCCTCGGGTTGTTCTGAACTTGCATGAATTTGTTTCTTCTGTTGAACTCAAAAGATGATATTTTGGTATATTTTGATACTATGGGAGTCAAATGCTACCAGCGACTGTTTGGTTACCAAATATCTTCTTTTGTGTTTAACAGAAGAAGACAATTCATTTGGAACAAGTTGAGGATGAGTAAATGATAAATGATTTAAATTTTTAGGTGAATTTCTTTGAGGATGTTTACCAAATGTTTACTCATTCTACTTAACATATTTGAAACATTCCCTAAATGTTACGTATACCTTAAGTAATTTAAATACAAAATAAGCAATCAGTTCACATGTGTTATTTCCAAATAATGTCATTTAGGTTTAGATGCAACTAATTAAAAGTGTGTTGTATTTCTTCAACTCCGGAGCCCATCTTCATTAATCCTAATTCTGTCAGGACTACTATCGTCAAAATGATAGCTACTTAGCATAA
>NW_015519266.1:2108-2838 GCF_001515645.1 Sinocyclocheilus grahami | reverse complement strand
TAATCATCATCCTTAATGGTTATCTCCATCTCGCGCATAACAGACGGTGACGTATAATACGTATAAAGCTCCGCCCTTTTCCACAATTGGCGCCAAAGACAGTTAATTAGCCAAACATCACTCACAAAACTGATTTAGCGACTACGCTGTAATAAAACTGTCCTCCATTACTGTGAGGAAACATGAAGGAGCATCTCACTATAAGAGAAGGTAGGAGCAATAATCGTTCATATTTCCACCGTAGTTTAACTGTGGTGTAATTACCACACAACTAATGCATTCACCTCATTAACAATGGTTAGATCACTGAAAACGCGATTTCTATCAAATTAAGTCTGTATGAAACCAATAGGCCAAATATAACTACAACTGTAGCTAAATTTCCCAGAAGAAAAATGCATGTAAAACATGAGAAATGAATATGCCTAAATATACAGTATATAAGTGGTAAAGTCATTTAAAATATGAAATATATTCAATAAAGTGAACATTATCCTGCCACACTTGCATTTAGTTGTTAGAAAGATTTTAAAAAGTGATTATGTCTATGAAAATCTGAGACTTAAGGGAGATCCTGGCTTTCACAAAAGCTCTCATTGCAGAAGTATAAAACGTTACAGAAGATCCTTGTTGAAACAAAAGAGCTCCACAGACGTTATTACTGACTGTAACCTCTAGATGTCACTCTTGCCGTACTGTGGATTTCACAGCTCAGGGGAAAAGCTTCTGC
>NW_015519266.1:0-330 GCF_001515645.1 Sinocyclocheilus grahami | reverse complement strand
TCTCTCTCTCTCTCTCTCCTGTGATCTATCATTCATGGACTTCATTTAAAATTGTGTAAAATATTTAAAGTTGGTTGGATTTCTTCAGTGGGCTTCAGCAGTGACCTCCCCCTCAGTGCCTGAAGTCAGTGGAGAAAGATATGCAGCAGGGAGAAGGGAGAGAACAAGAGAGAAAAACAGGGCAAAGAGGAAATGTGTAGGGGAGACAGTGAAGGAAAAAATGAAGAACAAGTTACAGTGTTACTTAGAACTGAACAAAAGCTGTGTTCGGAGTGGAATACTAGCTCACTATACTGAACACTATGCGGTATACATACTTTCTACTCCATA
>NW_015519265.1:2077-2838 GCF_001515645.1 Sinocyclocheilus grahami | reverse complement strand
TTACATTACTAATTACTTTCTAAATGTAAGTAATTATATATCTGAATGTTTCGTGTCTATCCTCGTATTGTTTAACTTGACGAGCAACCTCGACTAGTTGAACAACACGAAATGCTCTTTTAATTCTTTAAAATAAATAATATAAAATTGCATGAAGTATTCTAGAACTGTCCAAAATATTTACAGGAAGAAGGTTACATTAAACGCATACATTTTAATATTAGATGCTACATTTTGATGTTGAATCCACTGTTGTTTTAAATAGAATTATTCTATAGTCGCCGCAGTATTTAATGCATTTTTTAAAAAATTGCATCAGAAGTAACTGTAATTAAACAGTTACTGAAATTATTTTTTTTATTTTTTAATGCATTACACCGACACTGTCAGAGTGAGGAGACAGAGTTTTGTTCCCCTCATTTTCCAGTACAATATTTAAAGGAAGGTGTTTATGGTATTTCTGCTATAATTATGACATAGCTGCTTGTTTTCTCACCGGGCTCGGACCCAGGGTTTGGTGTGCATCTCCAGGCCGCTGCCCCACACGCCGTGTTTCTGAGAGGCTTCCGGCAGGATTCCTCTCTCGGTTGCCAGCTCCTCGGCCACGGCGCGGATGTGGTACGGCTCGAACCCGCAGCAGCCGCCGATGTAACGGATTCCCGCCTTATAGGCCTCTCTGGCGTAATGCTGCATCTCCCAGCGAGTGAGGATCCGCGGCTCCAGAGCTGGAGAACACCACATACATCAGCTTCTCGTTCACA
>NW_015519265.1:0-596 GCF_001515645.1 Sinocyclocheilus grahami | reverse complement strand
ATGAATCCCTGGCAGCTGCAGTCTGGAGTGTGATACGCCAGCGGTTGCGTCATATAATGTGCTTTCAGACCAGCTTTCTCCACGCCGGCCTTCATCATGGCCACGGTCTTCACACAGGTCATGGGGTCAAAGTGACAGTTCACACCCACGATATCAGCGCCTGGAGCACAAACACAGAACATCAGAGCATCATGAGATCCAGCAGCGCATGTGATGCTGCAAAGTCTGGAGGTGCGTCTCAAAGCACACACTTATGCACTACTAGTGTACACAGTGTGAGCAGGATGATGCACTTATTTAACTGAAAACACAAAAGGTGTTTCAAATCATGCACAGTTTGTAATTTCGTAGTGTATATAGTGTGTTCACACAGAAAAAAGTGCATAAAACCATAAAAACTGAGTGTGAAATGTTGAATATTCAAAGCATTAAATTACTGGAAAATGTTGACAAGACTGTATAAAAGTTGCATTATATTCAACAGCAACCAAAAAAAAGGACTAACTAGATGTTTGACTAATAGATTAACAGTCAGCGTGCATGAAATCCACACACAGAATCTTGTGTGTGTGTATGTGTGTGTGTGTGTGTGTGTG
>NW_015519264.1:2102-2839 GCF_001515645.1 Sinocyclocheilus grahami | reverse complement strand
AAATTATTTAGTCAAAAGCTTGGAGTCAGTTCATAAGGTTGGCTACATATTCCGTTTACAGTAAGCCCAGCTGTGCTCTAGATAAGCAAACCATGTGTTTTAATGTAAAAGCTTTTTTATTAAATATTTAGAGCAAATGTGAAAATTTTTAAATTCTTGTAAAATGAATGAATGAATTCACCCGGCTATTGTGAAAACATGACAGCTTTCATTCTTCTTTTGTCTCCCATGTAGGGGAACTATGCTGATTTCAGTCAGAATGAGATTCCCAGCGGAACTTAAACATATTCAAACTCCACCAGAGGGCACAAAATCCATTCCAAATTCAAAGAGCTTTATTGCAGTGTTTCTCAACCTTTCCTGTCCCAATGTGTTTTCTGTCTAAAAAAATAACTGGGTAAATAAGAATTTATATTATTTATTATAATATATAATTTACATAATTTTTATATATGATTATTTATTGATATAATTTATATTAATAAACATTTTCCAAATAGAACAAAAAATGATTTTATGACATGATTAAATGTGCTCTTCAGAAGATTTTTTGGGATAAAAAATTAATGAAAATCCAACTCTCATGAGATTTTTATAAATCCATACAGATACAGTTTTTATAAAGTGAGAAAAAAACACCCAACCACCAGTGGGGCTAAAGCTGATCGTACGAAAATGTAGGAATGAGGTCGGAATTCATACAAATTTGCCACCAATCCACAAAAACGTAAAATAGT
>NW_015519264.1:0-1695 GCF_001515645.1 Sinocyclocheilus grahami | reverse complement strand
ACCACAAGAGACGGCGAGAAACTTTTCTTTTACCAGTGGATGGAGTATGTGTCTTGGCACTGGCAGACTGAAATATCTTGGAATAGAAATGATTATTTTTCAATTTGACAGCAATGGCATTTCATAATCCATAAAACACCCTAATCATTTTGTATCTAATCTTTTTACCAATCAGTCTGAATGAGTGAATGAGTGAACTTAAACTGAATAAAATAGCTTAAATAACTAATAGCTGGATAAAATAAATGCATACATATTCATACCTCTTTTGTGCCTTTTCAGAATTGCATGCCTGTAAACTATTTAAAAAAAAAACTTCTCTATTAGTAGAGAGTCCCAAGATTGTTGACTTGCAGTAAAACCACTTTATGTTTGAAGATCTACATGACAACTGTACTAATCGTCTACATGGGCCATTGGTGTCTGGACACTTGATGAAGTGGCTATATTTATTATTATTATGATTAATTCTCTTTATTTATTGTTGAAAAGTATGTAGACTCATGTCAACACAAGTTGTTTTTAATGGTGTTATATAAAAGTAATAAATAAGCTGGACTACCTGTCGACTTTTTTGACCTTTTACCCTGAGGGGTCTGACCTCATGACCTTGGACCACCTACGTCACGTTCACCTTTGACCATTTTAATTATTTCCGGGGGCAATATGCCATATGAGGACAATATCAAAATCAGTGGAGGAATAAACAATTTTAATAGATCATAAGAGCATATCACAATATGGGGCCACACACAATTGGTTGTACAAAATGTGTTTATTCTTATTTAAATATGTATATAAATAATATATAATATAAAAACACTGTATAATAAGAAAGACTGTAACAGACCAAAACATTTACTATAGTTTTAGCTAAATGAATAAATATAAATCATGATCGAGATTTCCTAGAGAATCGTTGTCCATTCTGCGAATGTAAGGACTGCAAAATTAAGTTGAAATATAAAACCGCAGGGTGGATGCTCTTCACACAGCATGAGTCCCTGCTAAATGGTGTGTCACTTGACATGACGGGTGTGGGGCTGCTTAGAAGCGTCAGATATGGGTAATGTTTTGCTCGGTTTAAAATGCACAATAGGTTATTCTGTGTGCCTGCAACACATTTGCATCCCCATCCACAATGCCTTCAGGGCGTGCATGCTGTGACGCTTCCTCATAGAAGATGGCTAGCACAGAGGTCATTGTTCAAAATACTGCTTTGACAATGACAATGACTGTGTAATGGGTGAAGTCGAGCTGGTGCAAGACCATCATTTGTGGTTAGTATATACATTTTTATTTTTTTAAGAAAATGACCATTTTGACCATGACTATGAGAACAAAAAATGTCCTTGAGTGCAGTCCACCAAATGGCACAGACCACAAAAATCCTCCATATAATCCTCAATGGAGTGACTGCCTAGACGGGGATGCAAGAGGCGAACCGCTGGATACATTCTTGGTCTGATGTTCTGTAACGTGTAGTCGAAAGAGAAGAGGATCCAAGTGCAGTAGAAAAGATTTATTTAAACACAAAGTAAATCCAGGCATGGCAAGAAACAGGGCAATGACATGGGTACACGAACAGTAACCATTAAGGACAACATCAGACAAAGAACCAGGCAAACACAGGGTTATAAATACACAGGTTAACAAGCAGTGTTGGGGAGTAACTAGTTACATGTAACGGAATTA
>NW_015519263.1:2317-2839 GCF_001515645.1 Sinocyclocheilus grahami | reverse complement strand
ATCTGTTTATTGAACATTTACAATATTAACAGGATAAAGATACAGAAAAATACCCCCCAAAATTTGTATAAATAAATCAATAAAAAATTCCCTATATGTTACACAATCACAGAGTGTATACAAATTATGTAAAGGATTTGTTATATCATTAATACTGAATAAAGAAAAAATATAACTGCACACTCACTTAAGCATCGTTTAGTTTAACTAATAAACAATGCAGTTATAGTTTTCCTTTATTAGGTTTGCCCCTTTAACTTGCATCTCTAAAATGTGTGTTTGTTTTATTACTTTATTATATCATTAATATTGAAATATAAATTAAGTATTCACCTTTTTGTTGTCAACCTCAAAATACTTTTTACAAATGCCAAGTATTACACTGTACTCTTTTTTTATTTTTTTTTAGGGAAATGCCTGCTGACTACAGCCAGTGCAGAGAAGACACCAGAAATGATCATGCTAAATAGTAACACATCACATATTGACATCTGCACATAAATTCAATCACTCAGTGCATCA
>NW_015519263.1:0-953 GCF_001515645.1 Sinocyclocheilus grahami | reverse complement strand
AATTCAACTTTGCCATCACAGGAATAAATTATATTTTAAAATAGAAAAGTTATTTTTAATTCCAGTAATATTTCACAATATTACAGTTTTTACTATATTCTTGAAGAAATAAATGCAACCTTGGTGAGCATTAGAGACTTCTTTCAAAAACATGAAAAACGCTTCTCAAACTTTCGAAAGGTTGTGTATATTGAACAATAGCATATTTATGAATTAACATTCACCTGGATAAATAACTGCTGTAAAAATGTTTGTTTTTAGCGTAAGAATCCTAATATATTATTAACTAAACAAATTTTGACATAATGCAACCCAACCAAAAAGATGGGGCTAAATGATGTGGTTATGACTTCAAGAAAAGAATGAAACACCAAAAAGGTTTGAGCTGTGTTACAGAGACACGTAGTGGAGAGGCGGCCAGGTTGGAGGAGTGTGTGTGTGTGTGTGTGTGTGTGTGTGTGAGACTGAAGATGTGCACGAGGGAGAGTGAGACAGCACATCACAGCATGGGCTCGATGTGGGAGCAATCCAGTTACTTAAACTGATCAAGATTTAATTAACACAACGCTCTGCAATTACTCTGTAATTAAAGTCATTTGTCCTCTTGTGGAGCTGAGAGTGCCACTGCTGCCATAGAGCTGCAAATTAGAGAGGGGAAGCGAGGAGGGGGATGACGAGGACGTGTTTGTGTTTTAGCCCTAGTCCTATAAATACACTGCTGTTCTGACTAACTGCTTGTTTTATCATTGGACAAGAAAGGAAGAAACTGTATAAATAGATGTCAATTAAAAATATTGGTTTGCAGAAGCAATTCGCCCAAATTTGAATTGGTATTGTTGAGATAAAATTGAAAACACGCTTGGTCAGTATATTATTAAGGATATCAGGTGCTGTTCTTGCATATAAAATATTGGTAACACTTTAGTTTAGGGACCAATTCTCACTATTAACTA
>NW_015519262.1:0-2839 GCF_001515645.1 Sinocyclocheilus grahami | reverse complement strand
TTACAGTAACGCGTTACTAAGTAATGCGTTACTGCCCAACACTGAATGATACTTCAGAATTAATCATTTTAATTTTAACATCATGTACAGTATAATGGTATTGCCCAGATTAAAAGTTTAGCATCATTACTCCATAGGTGGTACCACACATGTATGTTTTCTATACGAAACAAAAAATTATAATTAAAACAAAAAATAAATAAAAAATAAAGTGTTGAAAAATATATATTTTATACACGGTCTCCTACTTGCTGGCATGCTATTTGTTGTACTTCGTCTGATATCCTTATCTGACTGTATCCTTTTGGGATTAATTTCTTGATCTAGAACATACACAAATAAGAAAGTATTAATATTACATAACATTAATGTTACATAACACCTAATGTAATGAACTTACCCATAAATTTAATTGCGCTTCCTTTGCTTGGAATCCTTTGCAGCTGTTTGTTTACTATGCATGTTGCAGTACACAGCATCTCATCTGTATCATCTCTTGCTAGATCATTCAAAGTCATCAGGCTGTAAGTGTGGATAGATTCAGTGTGCACCCGATGTTGATACCTTTCAGCACCATTAATGTTTTGTGTATTATTACTTTTATCCACAGTGAACCATTTAATTTTGCACCTCTCAAGGATTTCACTATCAAATTTTATGATACACTGCATTTTTGCTGAATCACCCACAACATAATATTCCTTTTCGGTGCTCAGTGAAATCTCAACTTCAGCAGATCCAAGACCTTTGGAATGAGAATAAGAAGCTGTGACCAATTATATTATAAAAGTTCTGATTTATAACATATGTCAAGCATGTACGGAGAATAGTACTTTGAATTTATCCTTGTAACAAATGAAGCTTCAATTATAAATAACTATGGGAAATCATTCTGCATTATATAGGTATTATTCTAGGCATCATTTCATTATATTTTCTTACCTGGCAACAAGAAAAATATGAAAATTGCAACTGTCATTGTGCTGATCTGCCTGCCCTGACTAGAAAGCCCACTCATTTCCTGCTTTCAAGTTTGAGCTATGAGAAACAGAAACAAATAAATTGTGGGCTGATGTTTCTCTCTCTCTCTCTCTCTCTCTCTCTGTGTGTGTGTGTGTATTATCGCTTGCTTTTTGATGATCTGAGAGCAACTCTGTCCCACCCTTAATGAACACCCTTGCTAAAATGCCAGTCAATATTACCAGTAACCACATATTTGTTTCCAATTCTATGCAATTAATATCTCTATTATCTACTCCTTTTAGTTTTAAAACATTTTTTAATGTACATTTTATATGTTTTTGTTTTGTTTTTGTGTTGTTTGTGTTCATTTTATGAAATAGTTTTGCACATGAATCCCACTCATTTTTCATCAGTATTTCAATCTATCAGTCATAAAAGCGAACATTATAGTGAAAACATATAAGAGAACATATTTCTTTAATGTAAATAGTAACTTGCACTCTTAATGATTGGTGATCTCAATGAATGATGGTTAGGAATCATGAGTTATATAAAAGGCCTAACATGTCTGTCTTTTTAAAATTCCTTGTTTATATGTTAGTGTTCTGTAATAGCCTACCGTATCTGTATTTTTAAGGTATGAGAACTGCAATTCGATTTTTCAAAGAAAGAAAAACTTTCTTCAGCTGCTGGTGTTCCTGTGTGTAGCCCCTCTTGTAGATGTAGGCAGAGGTAAGGATCTTTTTCTTGTCTTTTCAGTGAAATTATGTATTTTGTAGTGATGTGACATTCATGAATGATTTATTCAGTTTAAACTAACCTTTAAAATGACTCTGGAACTCCTTAGAGAAAGTAGGCTTTTGAATTAGTTTTCTAAAAGCATGTCATTCTGCAATTACATTCCCCTTAGGAATAAAGTATGCTTGCAAAGCCTCTATAGCTTGCTCCATAGTCTCTCCTTGATTTGGCAAGGTATAAAATAGTCTCTGACCTTCTGTCCCTAAACAATGAAGAAACAGAGCTCTCTATCTTGTAGCAGGCCATTCATCTCCAGACAACCAGTAAATAATTCTTGAACATCTTCAGCCAAACTTTAAAGGGTATCGAAGGCTCACCAGGACATGGCAGATACGGCGTAGGGAATGAAGCAACTGCAGCCATCTTTCATTTGTAATGAACATAGACTAGATCTATGCAGTCTGTACCGGAAAGAGAAATGATTAGTTCACCTCTCGAGCCTTCGGGTCGGAGTCGTTCGTTCTTTTGTCACGTGAAGTGATAGCAGTATTAGATACAGAAATTAGTTACTGTCAGTGATGCCTGATCATCTGAGTCAACTGTCTTCCCTTTTATCTGATCATTCTCAGCTGGGGGCTGCAACAATAAAAGATGATCAAAGAAGAAGACCCTCCATTGTTCCCAAAACATAATCCTTCTGTGGAACCAAATGGTCAAGCAACACTTCGTGACAATCATGCACAAAATGAACGTCCATAACAGGAAAGAGGAGACACCTGATAGTGGTCCTAAGACCAGAATTAACATGAGAAAAACCTTGTAACACTTTCTTGCCCCCAGGACATCTTCCCTGCCACCCTTTTGAACACTCTAAGGCATCTTTCATTGTCCAGAACAACCTAGTTGAACACACTCTTATGACCTGAATATGTAAACTAATGGACTGCAAAACCTGAAACAATATGCGTTTTAGAGTATGTGAGGGTCAGTACATTTGTGATTCTGAATGGATCTGTATAGTAGCATATGCAATCAGGTCAAGGCAGCTGGTTTAGTGGTCTGTTGGCATCTCCTGTTTCCTGTTTGGTATAGCAGCTTGGCTTGTGCCTCTTTGTATTAAAAATGCTTTTAAGAGATT
>NW_015519261.1:2156-2839 GCF_001515645.1 Sinocyclocheilus grahami | reverse complement strand
ACCTTTGGGTTACAAGTCCAACTCTCTAACCATTAGGCCACGACTAGTTAGTAGTTTTGGCTGTGGTATCGAAATGGGTCAAAACAATGAAAACTTTTTTTTTTTTTTATTGTATTTGTTTACTGATTGTAGCAGGGCAAATGAAATTTTGCCAATGCAAGTAAAAAAACTTTTGTAAAAATTATTTTACATTTACAACATAGTTCATATTATCTAATGTAGTTATCTAATGTTAACAAATGAAACCTTATCATAAAGTGTTACCAAGTTATGAAGACAGGACTGGATGTTTTAGAATGAGACAAACCACAAATCCATTGTTAATACTTGCTGATTACTAAGGTCGAAATCATTAAAGGATCTGTGTCTGGTTGCAACAAACCTCTTAAGCTAAAAAAAAAACATTAGTTATAATTATAATAAAATTACTTAATTTTCTTAAAGAGTTTGCTGCAGCCAAACCCTGGCTTTTGTTAGTTCAAGGGATTTCACAAAAGGCTAACAATATGGAAATAAGCACATTTGAGAAGAAAGGAAAAACTTTTATTACCATTATTCTCAAGAAAAGTTTATTTGTTTTTAATATTTGCTTTAAAGAAAATAAAAAAATTAAATCTCTCGTAATATTTCTTAATTAATTGTCTGTAGAGGTTAGTAAAGCACCCAGGGACAAGAATTGTACC
>NW_015519261.1:0-396 GCF_001515645.1 Sinocyclocheilus grahami | reverse complement strand
CAGGCCTGCTGGCGGTGCGTATGAGCTTTGGGCTTACACGGTGTGGAGCAGTTTCCCACAGTGATACCCAGTTACAAAGCGATCCAAAAGTGATTAAATTAACTCGGTGTGCTGCAGTACTTATGTCCCTTGGCTGGCAGCTATAGACTACGACCCAAAGGTTAAGCACTGCCACCTCTGCCCTGCTTTCTGTGATTATCCTCTGAATATTTTGGGCCATTGACTAATGTGAATAACTGTAAGTGACCTGCTTTGCATCTGAATGCACAGGTGTACACTGTACTGTGCTTATGAGGTTGGGTGCGATTCTACCGGAGCAGACTGTACCGAAATGCCAGTGGGACTATACAGTGGTGCGGTCCTGTGATTTGATATGATTTATGATTAAATTACGTT
>NW_015519260.1:2153-2839 GCF_001515645.1 Sinocyclocheilus grahami | reverse complement strand
TTCATACGTACATTTAATTTTACTTTTGCTACTTTTTTGCAAATTTGCGGAAGGGTATTTATTTTTATTTGTTTACTTTTCATGTTACTTTTATTTCTTATTTAATGTTAAATCCCTCCGTTTTGAAAAAAACATGTTGAAACACTGTTTTATTGTTTTGTTTATTAAATTTTACATAGAAAATGTATTTATTTGTTTATTAATTTATTTTATGCTTACATTTCATTTTACTTTTATTTTTTGTGGCAAATCACAATATATTTATAAATGTAATTAATAATTTATCTACTGTAAAATCCCTCTGTACTTTAGAAGATTCAAACCTATTAGCAAATCACTTTTAAGAATTAAACTGTGAGCTGAAACCAAAAAGCAATGGAAATCATAAAACACAGTAATATAAAAGAGACCGATCTGAGATGCAGAAGTCTCGGGTTAATCTCACTGCTCTCTTTGAGGGATTGAAGAGACGTCAGTGGGGTTTCTCCTGAGCGTTGTGTGTGTTTGTGCAGGATCGTGATCTACTTCCACAGTCAGGTGGTGGATGGTCAGCGGAAGATCATTGAACTGCTTCAGGAGCAGATTGAGAATGTGAGATGTGAATCATGTGAATATGTGACCGTATCATCATATGTGTGTGTGACAGTAGCATGACATCACTTCCTGTTCCTGTTGATTCAGGAGGG
>NW_015519260.1:0-578 GCF_001515645.1 Sinocyclocheilus grahami | reverse complement strand
TCACTCTCGTGCACACACACTCACTCTCGTGCACACACACTCACTCTCGCGCACACACACTCACTCACACACACTCACACTCACTCACTCCCTCACACACACCCACCCTCACTCTCTCCCACACGCAACACACACATACACACACTCACTCACTCACTCACACACACCCCACACACACACGCACTCACTCATGCACATTCTCACACGCACACTCACACGCACACTCACTCACTCACTCACACTCACTCACTCACTCACACTCACTCACTCACTCAACACACACACGCTCTCTCTCTCTCACACACACACGCTCTCTCACTCACACACGCGCTCTCTCACTCACACGCGCGCTCTCTCACTCACACGCGCGCTCTCACTCTCACACGCGCTCTCTCACTCTCACACGCGCTCTCTCACTCTCACACGCGCTCTCACTCTCACACGCACGCTCTCTCACTCACACACACGCTCTCTCACTCACACGCTCTCACTCACACACACGCGCTCTCACTCACACACTCACTCACTCACAGACACACACACACACTCTCTCACACACACTCACTCACTCACTCACT
>NW_015519259.1:1652-2839 GCF_001515645.1 Sinocyclocheilus grahami | reverse complement strand
CATACTGTAAATGCGGTTTTCTATCTCATAAATGCAAATTCATATCTCACAAATGTAAATTTACTTGCAACTACATCTTGTAATTGCACATTTTTATATCTTACAAATGTGTGTTTTTCTCACTCTGCAATTACAACTGTACAATTGCGGCTTTCTCGTTATTGTGACTTTACATCTAACAGTTGCAATTTTATTTCTTATAATTGCGACTTTATATCTCAGAGCTGTGACTTTATATCTCAAACAATTTCAACTTTACTTATAGCTCTTATTAGTCTAAACAATAACTAACATTTTTCTGTTTTGATTTTTCCTTACTTGTCTGTCTGTAACACTTGTCGCTGTTTGCCTCCACCAGGTCCTCCATACATCGTGTCACCACCTGAGAACATCACTGTTAACATATCCCAGAATGCCCAATTTACGTGCCAAGCAGAGGCGTATCCTGGCAACCTGACGTACACCTGGTACTGGGAGGAGGACAACGTCTACTTCAAGAAGTAAAGTTATGATCGAGTTCACTACTGTGTCAAGTCTCAGATTCTTGAATACAGAAGCTGCTATGTGTGTGTGTGTCTGTCGGTTTTAGATTAGAGCCACGTATATTTTTAGACCCAGAATGCCTGAATCTCAAGCCTTCTACAGCTGCATTAAGGCAAATGTTAGCGCACAGCAGGTTTTTATGCCGGGATGGAAACATCTTGTGACACTGTGCTTGTGTCATCACATGCCTAAAAAAGCATGCTGATCATCTGAAGCAGAGCCAGAAGCTGTTCTGACTCCCCCAAGCGTGGCCGTATTGACCCTCTATACGCAGGGCTGTAGTCTGTTCCTCTCTGTGGAAACAGGCCAGTATAACGTTCCGAAATAACGTTTTCCGGTACTCTTGAACTGAGGGGCGGACCGATGTTCATGGGAATATTCAGACTGCTGGCCAACTTACCACTTTGTGTAAAAACACTTAGTGGACACTGATATTTGTAAAATTAACCATAAGAATCAACATTTTATTTACTGAGAAGTGATTATATTTGTCTGCGGTTATACATACATCCTCAGGGTTGTAGATTATAAAGCAAGGGTCTTTAACAGGGGTCTAAAGCAGTACTGCAGGGGGTTTGCCAAATATCATCTGATCTCAAAGTATTATTTGTTTATTTATTTTTTCTGTGTGTATAAATAAAGTT
>NW_015519259.1:0-628 GCF_001515645.1 Sinocyclocheilus grahami | reverse complement strand
AGAGCTTGCAGCACCAGGCCTGCATTTGAAATCTCAGTTTATGTCTTGTGTGCCTTTTGAGGTGTTTTATGTCAAGTATACTATCATCAGAGTGGGGTAATTGGTGTCTGTCACGTACAGGGACAAGAGCTATTTACACCCTTTGAGATGCCGTGGTGGCTGCCAGGCATCTGAGATGTTCTAGTTGCTGCCTCTCTCTGGAGGGTTTGATAGCTCACTTCCATCTGCACCAGGACTCTTGTTGTGCTGCAGGAAGTGGTGGATAAGCCCGGAGTCTGAGCTGCCTCTGTGTCTGTCTGTTTCTCGGATAGAAAGACAGAGTGGAGAAGGCTTACTTCCATGAAAAATTGGAATCATGACAGTTATAAATGACAGCCAAGAGTTGTCACTGAAGCAACTTTAATTCATTATTATAAAACAAATACTTCCAACTTCCAACTCTGATTGGAAGCTGCTGACAATATACACAGATGTGAATGCACATCAATGTTCCAAGCCTACAGTATCACCTACAGTCAAGCTAATAAAATATATATATTAATTCATTTAGGTTATCATAATTAAGAAATATAATTATTTGTATTGACATCCTTGTCACAGCATAATCAACATTTTCTGTTTCTGTGTT
>NW_015519258.1:0-2840 GCF_001515645.1 Sinocyclocheilus grahami | reverse complement strand
TGCTTAGGTGTTGCTAAGCAGTTGCAAAAGTGTTCTAAATGGATCCTAGACTGTTGATAAGTGGTTACTATGGGGTTCAGGGAGGTTGCTAAGCTATTGCTAGGCAGATTATGTAAATAAGCCCTGTGGAGTTTGAAAACTTTTACTTGTCTTTGGTAGTTGCTAAGGTGTTTTAGGTGGTTGCTAGTGTGTTGTTAAACAATTACTTATGTGTTCCGCATGGTTCTACAAGCCCTGTGGAGTTCGAAACGTTTACATGTCTTTCTAGGCTACTGCTAAGGTATTTTAAGTGGTTGCTAGGCAGTTGCTAGGGCTTTTGCTAAGGTGTCGCCAGGCAGTAGCAAAGGTGGTTGGTTGCTAAGGTGTTGCTAAACAGTTACTAATGTGTTCTGGAAAGTTGCTAAAGAAGGTGTTTCAAATGGTTGCTAGGCCAGTGCTAAGATATTCTGAGTGGTTGCTAAGGTATTGCAAGGCAGTTGCTAAGGTGTTGCTAAAAAGTGACCAATGTGTTCTAGATAGTTGCTAAGATGTTGCTAAATTGTTCTAAATGGTTGCTAGGCCAGTGCTAGTTATTCTGGGGGTTGCTAAGCAGTTGCTAGAGTGGTTCCTAAGGTGTTGGCAGGTGGTTGCTAGGGCAGTTGCTAAGATGTTGCTAAACAGTTACTAATGTATTCTAGGTGCTAAGAAGTTGCTAAGTTGTTCTAAAGGGTTGTTAGGCAAGTGCTTAGTTACTGTATCTAACAATTACGACTTTATAACTCGCAATTGTGAGTTTATATCTCACAATTCTGATTGTGAAATGAATTGTGAGATGTAAACTCGCAATTGCGAGAAAAAGAGTCAGAATTGTGAGATAAAAAGTCTCAATAACCTTTTTATATTTTTATTCAGTGGTGAAAACAGGCTTCCATAATTTCCTGTATTCTGGTGCCTTTTAATTAAACAAAACTTAATTCAAGCTACGAAAGTTAATCAGTGAAGGGCAGTGAGTGATTTCTCTTTTTCTTTTGTTCTTTGATTTCCATCAATGACACAGACTGCAGCAGGTTCCACTTTAAAAGCAGCGCTGTCTCTTTAAAACCTGACGCGGATCTGAGTTGGGATTTTCTCCCACATCTTCACGGTCATTTAGGACTTTTTAACTCATTTAAGAGTGTGCTTACGAGGTCACTCGCCAAAAACAGCCATTTTGACAATTTAATTCAGTTCAATTTAGTTAATAATTTAGTTTTTGTCCACGAAAGAGAACTCAATGCACTACGTTTTATCTAACTTGTTTTAAACTCACTATTAAATGTACCATATTGTTCTAAAAGTTTGATTAAACGAGGGTTCCACAGTTGATAGAAAGTTAATAATTTATTAAATCATAAAAATGTTATGATATATATGATGTTATGATAGATAATATAAATAAACTCTTGAGCACTAAAAAATAGAAATATTTAATTTTACCA
This sequence comes from Sinocyclocheilus grahami, assembly GCF_001515645.1. Taxonomy (NCBI): domain Eukaryota; kingdom Metazoa; phylum Chordata; class Actinopteri; order Cypriniformes; family Cyprinidae; genus Sinocyclocheilus; species Sinocyclocheilus grahami. The sequence continues at coordinate 1,383 of NW_015519258.1, read as the reverse complement.
TTAAGCAACATCGTACTGTAAACATGGAAATATATATATAATAATTTATTTTATATACATTTTATATTTTATACTATTATAATTTAGTAATGAATTTAATAATTTTAATAAATATATATTTTACAGTAAATGGCACTTAATTTTTTTAATAATATTTTTTATATGAAATAATATTTTAATATAATATTCTTCATTTCATATTTTTTATATTATATTTGATTAATTTTTGTAACTTTTCCATAACTATATAAGATAAGACGCATTTTCAGAGAATCTTGAATACATTTACTTTTTCTTTGTTTTCCTTTTAAATTTATTTTATTAAGTTTAAACCTCACAACATTTTTTTGGCAGTGTAAAAATAATCGCACTCACAAAGAGCATTTTCAACTCAGTCATTTCAAAAGTTGAGCATTACTAGAAAAATTCATCTATAAATAAAATGCATACTGCATATTGTTACTATAAATGATACTATTTTTTTTATATTATATTTAATTAATTTAAAAAACTTTTCCAGGCCCTATAAATCACAATTATTCCAGCTTTTCCAAAAGCACGGGAACCCCGAAAATAAATCATCACTTCTTTTCTTTTTTTTAAATGCAATGCAAACTTCAATACCAGATACAGTTCCCTATTCAGCTCTCGTGAGCGCTGATGACCGATATCATATGCTGCTCAACCATAACAAACTAAATAAGTAGGTCATCAATTAAAAGGGCAAAACAATGCACTGGTAAAGACGTTCAGAGTGACTTACGGTGAATCTTTCCACAAGTAACAGCTACTGGAGCCAAACAGAGATGGTGTTCAGATGCACATGAAGGACAATGAAGCACTGCTGTATGTGTGTTTGCTGTGTGCTCATGCGAGCGTGAAGCGTGCAGCAGCAGAATCATCATGCGTTATTGCATGCAGGGAACCCCTCCAACAGACCGGACATACTGTCGGCCTCGACACGCCTCCCGTCTCTCACAACAAAGGACTCCAAATGGTTCATGTGTGACGAGGCCGAAGCACTTCACTCGAGAGATCTTCACTCTACAGTCGCTGAATGCATTAACAGAGCAGCCAGATTCACATGGGCAACACTCACAAATCATTTCTGTAGAGTTTGGCATTATTGCATGTGTAAGATGATGCTCTCATAAACATACTTTAATACACAATAGTCTAATTAGCATGAAAATACACTGTACGAAAATGATTTATTTTGTGTTGAACAGTACTTGTCAGCATTACTCACTGACCTCACCACATAAAGACGTCATACTTTTGCAATTAATTGCAGTCCTTTCTGTGCAATTGTATATATATATAGATAGATAGATAGAGATATATACATACATATATACAGTATATATATATATATATATATAT
>NW_015519257.1:2069-2840 GCF_001515645.1 Sinocyclocheilus grahami | reverse complement strand
CATCTATTCTCCAACATAGTCCAAGACTAGTCTCAATCTGTGTCTGGAAGACTAAAGATTGTGTTGCTTTAGGCTGAGTTTTGTGATGAAGTAGAATTATTCTTCCAGGTTTTGACCTTTGGAAGGTATGAGAATGTTTTAAGTATGCTAAATTGATTGTCATAAGTATATTGTGCTTTCTTCTTTTGTTTAGATTGTTTACATCGTGTTATGGGCCGTGGTGGTTGCCGTCCTGGTAAGGCTGAACTCCAGAAGGCACGGATGCGCCTCTCGCTGCAGGAACACCTCTGGGCCTTCTTTCAAGAGCGAGTGGCGATCCCTTCAGAAGAGCAGGCCGTCGCTCGGCGTGCTGCGTTGGATATCTGTGCAGAGCTCAGAGTCTTTCTCCATGCTAAACTGCCTGATATGCCCCTACGAGAAATGTACCTGAGCGGAAGTCTATACGATGACCTTCAGGTGAGAACAAGTGTGATCAGTTCTGAGAGCGTTTTAATTGTCACATAATAAGCAAGAGTATAGGGCCTTTAATTGAAGTGCTTTTAATCTACAGTTTTGAGTTGGTAAGATTTTAAATATTGTTTAAGTTAAGTCTCTTCTGCTCACCAAGGCTGCATTTATTTATCAAAAATACATAAAAAAAACATAATATCGTGAAATATCATTACAATTGAAAATAATTATTTTCTATTTTAATATACTTTAAAATGTAATTTATTCCTGTGAATGAAAGCTGAATTTTCAGCATCATTACTTCAGTCTTCAGTCACATGA
>NW_015519257.1:0-596 GCF_001515645.1 Sinocyclocheilus grahami | reverse complement strand
GTTTTTGTCAGTTGTACCATCATAAGTTATTTTCAGGTTCTACAACCTCATCCGTTGGTCATATTTTATATGGCCCATCTTATATCATTTCAGTGTTTTTGACTTTTCTAATGCACAGTGAAGTATCATGACGATTATATATTTATCTAGTGAAGAATCAGATTCTAACTTCAGTGATATTTTATTATACATTCAAGCACCGTCATCTCTTATGTGTTTCTGTTGTTACCCAAAATGCGATGAGTATCTGGTGGTAATTTGACATGTTACATTTAATCTGTGAAATTCATGATTTTATGTTTCCCAGTTATTCGTTACGTGGAACGTTGTTCAGTATTTTCTCAGATTTTGTTCTTGGATTCGTCAAAATACTTTCCTTTAGAAAAATATATGTGACACAGAGAGCTGTTTTAGATTAATCAGATGGCAGGGTCTCTAAATTATCTTTCAGTTACTAAATTTCCTGTGATTTTTCATAAATGCTTGCAACTCTGACGCTGAAGGTGTGATTGTATAATTGAATTATTTTTAGTAAACCAACTTTCTGAAATATTAAATTATTGGAAGGCAAATGTCATTAAAACACAGTAAAAAAA
>NW_015519256.1:2428-2840 GCF_001515645.1 Sinocyclocheilus grahami | reverse complement strand
GGCGGTAATCAAGGACATATGTACATCAGCCGTCGCCTGGCCCTCTCGAGAGCGCTCACCTCGTCTCTCTCTCCTCTCCGGCTCTGGTAACTAGCTCTCAGGAGCCATTTGTGGCTGTACTAAATTCATTTATTTATCTCATTAGTGCCGGCAGGCCGCGGGACGCTCGCTGTGACATGTGCGTTTTGTTATAATGCTTATCACAGAACTAATAAACAACAGCGATCACCACGGCGCTGGGCGTCGCATGCTATCATTAGCCCTAATGAAAACACCTGTAGTTTGGGAAAAAATCACCCCATCCGGAGCCAAGACAGCAGAGGTGAGACGGAGCTCAGAGGCAGAGCTAGACGAGTCTATCTGATGATAGAGCGAGAGAGGCAGTGGGAAGAAGATGTGCAGAGAGAGAGAG
>NW_015519256.1:0-2309 GCF_001515645.1 Sinocyclocheilus grahami | reverse complement strand
AGTGTTTCCATAGAAGCCAAATCCGTGTGAAAAAGAAGTACACTTCAGCATACTTGGCATAGAAATAATCTACTTTAAAAGAACTGAAGGGCAAACTGAATGTAATATTTTACATGAAATGTAACGTAACTTAAGCTCTGATTTTGTTTTGTTTTTTTCTGGAATCACTTAAGTAGGATTTTATTAAATAAGTAATATTTAATAAAGGACATTTTTAAATGTAATTTTCCTATAGTTTTTAAAATATGGTTATAATGTGCCAAATGTACGGACCAATGTTAGAAATTTCTATTGAAACTTGTCATGTATTTAAATATATTTCTAATTACACATTTGTAATAATTGTTAAATTACAACTTCATTATTACAAATGTATTTATAAGTACTTATTTTTTTATTTAGTATAAACACTTAAGTACTTATAAGTACATTTAAAATATACTATTAATGTAATATTGAATAATGCACTACTTCTATAAAGCATGACTAAAAATTGTATTAAAGCATAACGATTTAAAACTTGATATTATACATTTGATCATAAAGTGCACTTTTAAACGTACTTAGGTGTGTTACGTCATGAAATTGTACTTAGTTTTATGTTAATATTATATCATGATTTAAACAAAATAAAACATAAATTTTTTTTGAAGTATAGTGTAATTACATACACTTCTTTTTTACAACACAAAACATATTTTGATTTGGACAAACCACATTTATGCTCATTTTTAAGTGAGCATGGAATGCTCTCACAAGTGTACAAATGTTGTACAAATCTGTACAATATGCAAAAAAAAAAAAAAAGAATTATATTGTACAAATTCATACTAATTCAAGAGAAAAAAAAAGTTCAGGAATTTGTGACTTTGTCGAAGGCATCCATTGAAAAATGAGAATTTAGACATGCAAGCTCATAATTCCGGTGTGCTGCTATCTCCCTTGATTTCACACTGACCCAGGTCTTCACACACTCTCGAGTCACGAATCATTCACATTGCTATCCATCAAGCGCTCAGTCAAACTGTAAGTGCTCTTAGTGTTGCATTCTGAAATGTGTCAGAACGCAATTCCAAGTCTGCATTTTCAGTGTAGCCAAAATTGGCCACTGTAGTGGGCATTAGAGTAAACTATCTTTTCAACAATCAGTTTTCTCTTCAGGTCAGCCACTGTTATGGTGGAGCTGTAGTTTGAAGAAAATCTTGCTGAGCAAGCCAGTTCAAGATTGTTAGGCAACATATGCACAGCTAGCTGACATTTGTGAAAAAGAAGTGAGCTTACTTGTATTGAACGTGCACTTATGTACTTCAAATCTTAAAAGTATATCAATGAAAACAGATCATATAACTTTAATAAGATAAGAGCACACTTATTTTGATGTGTTGACTAACATAGTAAAGCACATATAAACTACAATGTGTATTTACTATAAAGTTACCACACTAAGTTACAACTTCATCATTACAAATAGGTAATTACAACTATATTTAAATACACAACAAACAAATTTCAGTTGAAATGATTTTAAAGTATATTTTAGTTTACCGTAAATGCTTGTCAGTACATTCAGCCGAATAGCTATTTTGCAAAATCAATAGAGGTAATTATGAAATTACATATAAAGATGTACTCAAGTCCTACTAAAGGTGTCAAACAAACACTCTAAAGTTCAGATAATTGCAAAAACTATAAAGGCTGTTCATTTAATTGTAAATAACGTGTAAGCAAGTGTTTTAAAACATTACATTCAGTTTGCACCTACAGTAAGAATATACTTCTTTTTCTGTTATAAGTGCTCGTTTTAAATGTATGATAAAGTGTATTTATTTTAATAATAACACGTTTGGTTTTATTCTTTGCTCTATTGTAATACCGAGGTTTGTTATTGTCAATTTAATTTGAGTAAGAGTAAGCATTTCCTTGTGTGTGTTTTGTTTTTTGTACTTGTATAGAGTGTGTTTTTGGCATTACACAGTTTTGCATGTGGATAAATGCAAAGCAAAGTCTTGGCAAGGTGAATAGCTGCAATAGAATCTCCCTGTGAGCTGAGACTGATTCTGTCCAAGGTACAACTCCTGCTTTTTTGTGAGTCCTGCAGTAATGGGGGTGGATTAGAGTTTCTGAAAGCTGTGATCAGTATCTGCTGCCTGTGAGCAGGTGAATGCTGCGCTCATCAATGCTGAAATCAATCATACTGGCAGAGTATTTACCTCAACAACACACACAAACACTCCACTGAACATCACAGCTGATAACACTGGTACAAACACCTTGATGGACACACACACACACACACACACACACACACA
>NW_015519255.1:2072-2840 GCF_001515645.1 Sinocyclocheilus grahami | reverse complement strand
CCCACTGCATCATAGAGAAAGAAGGCCATTTTGGGGCTGCGATGTAGCCGACGGTCATCATCGCTCGCTCCTGTCCTCCTCCCACCCTCCCCTCCTCTCATCCCTCGTTCCCAGCCAACAAACGGAGAATGCATGGCTGAATCCAGCTCAGGTTAGATTCCAGAGGGGACAGAGCATGTGCAGGGGCCAGGAGACTGACTGATATTTCACTCTGTGTGCATCTAACAGATCTCGCCAATCCTCTGGTTCTCAACAGTTGCCTCAGTAGGACCAAACAAAAAATGGTCAGTTATGAGCCAAACCGAGCTACTGCTTGCCTAATTGGGCTAATGTTGTGTAGTGAGTGATTCAAATACGTCAGCAAGATTGTTACAGAGCTGGTTCTAGCAAATCTGTATGAATGAACTGAGATAGGCTTGAAAGCATCAAACAAATCAATGTAAATATTTGACACCTTATACCATCATTTTCTAGAGAAATTGGGAAGAAAATAAATGCTTTCATGGAGTTGTAAAAAAAAAAAATTTAATTACTGTTGACTGACTGAAATTAATAAATATTTTAGCTGCATTTATTTGATTAAAAAAATACAGTAAAAACAGTACTATTGGTAAATGTTATCACAATTTACTTGTTTCTAAATTAAAATTTTGGTTTCTGTTACTTATCTTAGTTCTATGTTTTTACAGGAATTTGATGAATATAAAGTTCAAAATAACAGCATTTATTTTAACTTTTTGTAACAAAGTCTTAGCTGCGACTTATTAT
>NW_015519255.1:0-794 GCF_001515645.1 Sinocyclocheilus grahami | reverse complement strand
AATAAAATAATTCAATTCAAGACCATTACAGCCCCTATCGGCCAGCGCATGGGGATATGAGCAGCCTTTTTCCACAATGAATCATAGTCGGGGACACGCACACAAATTGGGTGCTTGTGTGCATCGATGTGTGTGTGAGTAATAATGTACTTGATCCCTGCAAATGTGCATCAGACGATGTCCTATATGTTGACAAAGCAAAGTCTCTAGAGCTATTGTTTCAAAGTGTGCATGTGTGTGTGAACGCATCCAAAAGCACCACTCCAGCTCTTTGACAGGAAGCAGGAAAAACAATGCTCAACTTCACAGCTCTGATGGCACTTATAAAAAACAATTCCCCCTCCCTGCTCCGTCTTTCGAAAAATGACAAGCGTCTGCATCTGTCTCAATAAACTCTCGCTCTCCCTCCTTTTCCTTTCCATCGACCGACCGACCGACCCCCCCCCCCCCCCCCACCCCCCCCCCCCCACACACACACACACACAACACCATCTCTTCTAGTCTCCAGTGTCAGACCTGGCTCATTTTCTCTCTTTTCTCCTTTCCTTCTCTTCTTCCCCTCTGGGCCAGGGAGGGACGGGTTGTTTTTCTATCTCAGGGAGCACGGGGTGGAGAGAGAAAGACACAGAGAGAGAGAAAGAGAGAGAGAGGAAAGCGGGGGGTGTACCTCCGGCCCACTCCCCCAGCGGGACAGACCGAAGGGGCCTCAATCAGGTCCTTGGGGGCCCGCGGGTGGGGGGGCGGGGCTCTAACTCTTTCCTTTAACCTCTCCACCCCTTAACTCCAACCCCCCC
>NW_015519254.1:2010-2840 GCF_001515645.1 Sinocyclocheilus grahami | reverse complement strand
TCAGCATATTAGAAGGATTTCTGAAGGATCATGTGACACTGAAGAATGGAATGATGCTGAAAATGCAGCTTCGTCATCAGAGTAATATTAAAATACAAAACTGCTGTTTTAAATTGTAATAATATTTCACAGTATTCCTATGTTTTTGATTAAATAAATTCATTGTCCATAAATCTGATCTCTTAAAAAAGTAATAGCGCTCCTCTTCTAAGCAAGCAACGTGATTTGAGGTATAATTCATGTTCATAGCACAATCGGGATTATTACAGGACTAATACTAAATTATAGAGACATTCGCCTTAACAAGCAATATTTTTTAATCATATCCAATCACTTGTGCACATGATTTGAAATAGTTTGAGACTAAATCACATAAAGCATTCGTAAGACCATCATGCATTTGATCTATTTTTTGCTTGAGGCCTCAGACTTTCTGTTGTCCCAGTAGCCCAAAACGACTCAGTATTTTTGAAGAGATCAGTTCCTTGCACTGATGATGTCACTGCATCTTCTTCACAAACGCTTATTTCCATCTGCCATCTCTCTATCGCAGAGCATGCGAGGGGCTCCAGCGTGAAGGTTGCATCTGCTCTCCTCACCTCTAAGCTTGAGATAGGCAATCAGTGCGGGCGGCTCAAAATAGGCCACAGTCAGGTTCAGAGGGTACTGATATTGGTCGCGCGTGTGCACATACGTATGAATAACCCCTCTTAAACTCACGTGATGGAATCTTAACTGTCTTACAAACACACCGTGGCACTCAACCCACATCACTACATTGGATCTCTTCCTTCCTGCAGAGATAATGTGAACAAGACAACGCAAAAATG
>NW_015519254.1:0-1263 GCF_001515645.1 Sinocyclocheilus grahami | reverse complement strand
GTGTAATCCAAATGGATGGAAATTTTATATGCAATTCAAATACATTCATCTTAAATTTAGGAGTTGTTGATAGGTTGGTCAGTAATGAGAGACTTCAACATTTGATTGGACTTTGGATAAAGACCACTGAAGACACAATTGGTGACATATTGGCTTGTTAAGCTCTTAAATAATGAAGAGCCCTCCCTCTTTACAATCTCATGTATGCATTTGAACTTTTAAAACCCAAAGAATGATTACACACATAGCGTCAGGTCTTGACTTTGGGTTATCTCTGTCTCTGATCCCGGGTAGACTCTAAAACATCCTGCGCTGCTGAGCAGTATTGTGTATTATGATGCAGTGCGTTGTGAGGAAATGTAACATTTAAAAATGTGAGCACGAAACCCCTGTGATTACTTACGTTTAATCTCCCTTTGTCTGTAAGGAGGAAAGACTAATACAACAAAGCTCAGTCAAAGCATTTTAATGAAAGATCCCACAAATACACTGGTCTCTGCGCTACTGAACACTCCTGAAACTCCAGACACACCCTTTACAGCCAGACACATGACTCAGAAATTAGCTAGAAGAATATTCTTCAAAGTTGACAGGACTCTATTGCACATAAACTGCTTTGCTATGCATACAGAGCAATACGTTGTACTAATATTACAGCATTTTTTGTGCAGTCATTTAAAGTAGAGTAACTTATCATGGGCCAGTATGAAAGATTAAGATTAAAGATCCTGGAATGATCTTTATTTTTATTTCCGGATGCTTGATCTGTCCCTTAGTTACCTTCACGTTTACTAACTTATTTATTATTAAGCATGTTAGCTGATATCGAAGCTCCAAACTCAAGTAAACACTAACAATTAAACAGAAGAGTTAATTACAATCGGCTAATTTCGATTTGAAGTCATAATGTGGCTCACAGATGACCCTGATGCAATCTGGGAAAGATCCCTCAATGAATTACGTAGAAGGAGGAAACCACAGAACACAAGATGATTTTATGTTGGACATTTGTGGGTTCCCTGTCATGGTCTGTGCTGCACCTGAGTGAATATCTGCTGAGTCACATCTTCTCAAAAAAGTTTAGTCATGCAGTCATGCTAAACAACAGAATGGAAATTGTAACAGTGTCAACCGAAAGCTAACAGACTCTTGTACACACAAATACACACAAAACAGTGATCGCACAAGATGTGGTCTAAAAAACCCTGAGAAGTAACCCAAGAACCTTTTTGGCTAAAACACTAAAGACCAGGTTGCTGATGC
>NW_015519253.1:2025-2840 GCF_001515645.1 Sinocyclocheilus grahami | reverse complement strand
GAAATGACAATACCACGTGACTGATGATGTTTGAAGCATCGAACGTCATGCAGTATTGGAAGGTCGGGACAGCTGGTTTTGAAAAATTGGTGCTTCACGGTCCCACTTGTTGCATAAAAGGAAAATGATTATTTAGTCACTTCGAGGACTGTCAGTAGGAAATTTAATCATGTTTTATAGCCATAGCTGTGGGAACTAGGAGTGCTGAGGGTGCTGCAGTACCCCCCGCTGCAAGGCCGGGTCTAAGATTTGCCCCTCAATCATCCCCAAGTTACTTAATTTTTGTGAGAGTTTTGTGATTAATTGCATATTAAAATAACCAGAAATATAGTGCGGTTGTAGCACGCATCCCTACATCTCCCCCTCACTGACAGAATTTCATATGAAATGTTCACATGATATTACCGTATTTTAGATTCTGACTTGTAAAAACCATTCAACGTCCTCGTCTTTTTATTAGTTGTTTTCCGAAGCTTCTTTATGAGTTGTTTTTCTCACTTCTCAAGATAGCCACCGACACATAAGCATTGGTGAAATGGAAGGATTTTGCACTCCGTCTTTCAAAGGGGAAAACTATTGATGAGGCTGAAATGGCCCTCTTGGAGGCAGAAAAGAAACGTTGGAGAGATGTTCTCACAAGCTTAATCAGTATTATTCATTCCTTGGCAGAAAGAAATCTGGCACTCAGGGGATCTGTTGATATATTACATATATCTCATCTTTAACCACTAAAGCCAGCGGCAAATGTCAGAAGGACAAGTCGAGTTGAGGCTGCTCTCATTGGGATATATGAGCACTGAGCGCCCGCTGATCGC
>NW_015519253.1:0-845 GCF_001515645.1 Sinocyclocheilus grahami | reverse complement strand
CAGTTTGTACAGTATAAAAACCATTATGCCTATGGGGAGTCCCCATAAACCACATATACCAACATTTGTGTGTGTGTGTGAGTAACCCTATATTATAATAAAACTTGATTTTTGAGCTTGGTCCTGAACATACTGAGTTGGAACTCACCGCCTTCGTAATAGTGATGTGACGACTCATCAAAGGATCTCTCATAATTCTGCTCCCCATAGGAAGACTGCTGATAGGAATACTCCCCATGACCTGTTGAAAAAAGACATAATAGTACACACTTACAGGGAAAAAAACAAAAGTGGAACAAATTGCCCTCGCAGCTCGCAGACATTCAGACAACTGTTTGCACATAAACAAATTCAGCTGAAATGCAAAAAGACCAGCACACTGTTATTTTTCATGTAATTTAAACATTATGTAAATTAAACGTGTGATTGTTCATTGTGTTGATATAAAAGTTATTGATATTTGCTGTGTTTTTGCCTGATGAAAACTGCTTGTGGTTCATGAAACTACATTATCGTTTTTTGGAAGCAAAAAATAAATAAATAAAAATAAAATAAAATAGTGTGCCGGGCTTTTTGCATTTCAACTAAACTTTCTCTTGATCGAGCACCTGTTTAACAGATTTTTAGATGTGTGCATCCTACTTTTAATTGACATACAAACTCACACAAAAGAAAACAGAAGCCTCAAATGACCAATCTTTTAGCCAGCAACAACAAAGCGAGGAAGGACAAATCTGAAATTTCAGCACACCAAAAAAAAAGAAAAGAAAAAGATTTACAGGCAGTGAAGACACTCTTATAGAACTTAAGCTTGTTCTCAAGTCTGCTTTAGACATATTTTTATG
>NW_015519252.1:2326-2841 GCF_001515645.1 Sinocyclocheilus grahami | reverse complement strand
CAAGCTTCCCAGGTGGAAGTCGTAGGCATTGTGCATGTGAAAATTTATTTTTTGCAAATACTTAACTATTTTTTCCCTAAGCACAGCTCCCTGCGGTGCATATTACTGTACTCTATGTGTGGGACTGATTTACAGAGATGTTTGTAAGTCTAGCTAAGTGTATGTTTCTGTTAATACAGTCACTTTCTAGGGACTAAAAAGCAGTTTGGGTGGTGAACAGATTACAACAGCAACAGCTTTCCCAGCCATTCACTTGATTCCCCAAAAAAGTCATCCTATAATGTGTTATGTAGTGAGAAGTGCTCACTATGACACATACACCCACAAACACACACGTACTTATCCAGCAGATGATGTCCCTCTTAACACAAGCCATTCATCGCCACACAATTAGGGCATTTTTTCAGCACCTGCTGCAGTGGGAATGCCCGTTTGCCTGTGTTAATTAGAGCCAGACTTCACTGCTCCTCTCTGAGAACATGTTCAGAGATGCAATCCTGACCATCACAGTGTAC
>NW_015519252.1:0-567 GCF_001515645.1 Sinocyclocheilus grahami | reverse complement strand
CCCATACAATGTATTTTTGACTATTGCTACAAATATACCCCCAGCGACTGAAATAATAAAATATTATTTCTGAAATTATAAATTGACAGCACTCACTGTATTAAACATGAAAAGAGATCAGATCATGTGACAACAATGTAGCATACTACTGATTAAAATATTCATTATGGCATATTGTGTACTGTTTCATATACTAAGTAGTATAAAAAATTTCCATATGTTAAAATTCCATTTCAAACACAACCCGATTTCCAGGGAGAAACATTTGACCTTTGACCTTCCTTTAGTTTATAGCGTGCTCCCTGAGCTCCCTCTAGTGTCCAGTTTGGAATGACACCAGAAAAAAAGAGCATATTCACAATAATACATTTAATGTTACCATAAAGCAGCATCTGCTAGCATCAGATCTGCAGTTTGAGACAACTGTCTCCCTAGTCAAAAAGAAACATTAACACATCATTAGAAGACCAGCAACTCAGACACAAAAACCAAACAGACTGAATGAAGTGTCAAACTCTTACTTAATCTGAAACGTGTGACAATTTTGGATTTAGATTCTTTGTTAAA
>NW_015519251.1:1271-2841 GCF_001515645.1 Sinocyclocheilus grahami | reverse complement strand
ATTTAAAGGGCCCCCAAAAGTTCTTATTGAGTTCATACCAAAATGATATATGACACAAGCTACAATGGGCAGCTTGACCCACATGAGTATTTAACAAATGTCCAGGATTTAACAAAAATAAAACAATTTTTCAAATTAGACAATGTGATTTTACAAATATATAATGTAATGTATATGTAAATACAATATAATGTAGTTTATATAATTTACTTAACATGCAAATATCTAATTTGTAAAATCACATCGTCTAATTTGAACAACTATTTTCGATGTTTTTTTACATATATTTATTTTAATAAAAACATTTTATTTATATAAAATATTTTAATGTAACAAATAATTTATGTAAAATTTACATTTTCTTTACTTTTATTTTTTTTATTTAATATATAAATCAAATTTGTCAGTGTCTATTGCATTTAATGTGGGCCTGGTCTGACTTAACTGAGCAGATATGTTTGTTCAACACGTGTCAGTTAGGAATGCAACACTTGATAAGCCATCAAGAGTATAGTGTTATTGAGGACATTTTCTGTTAAAGACTCATGTGGCCCATTCTAGCATGTGTAAAAATGTTGTCATATATCACTTTGGGCCCTTTTAAATTAAGTATTATTACATGTTTTTGTTGCAGTTAAGATATAGCACCTACTTATCTCCCATTTAATAAGGGCAAACATTAATAAGATAATACTGTCAAATCAAATTTCAACTACAGGCCAGAGAGCACTTATTTTATCTGTTGATAAATGCTGTTCAAGAGCTATTTGGCTGTGTGTTGCAAGCATTCCTGCTCCATAGATAAACCTGCTAGGCTTCACAGTGCATCTCTTCACTCTTATCTAATTTACAGCTTTTGTTTAGCTTCATCTGGAATCCAGATATTTCAAAGAAGCATTCTCACACAGTTCTGTATAAATGAGGATGTTATTTCAGGACTGAGTAGAATTACAGCCAGTGTCTACTTATAAGCACAGTATGCCCCATTTGTTAAGTGACAACTGTGTGCAATGCATTTTCCCTGATCTATTTTGGATTGGTGAGCAATGCCAGAGACGGTCTGCTCTACTCTTTCCATGTTCTGAGGGAAAAGATATCCATCACAGAGAGATGGCCCTGACTTTTTTTATTCAGAGAAATATATTTTTGCTTGGAAAAAAATGTTTGTCCAGCAGTGAGTTTCCCCTCGTCTTTCATTTCAAGGTCACCTCTGCAGACTTTCATCTGTTTCCATTTGCGGTGTAGCCTTTTTTCCATGACCATCTCTACTTTTAATTGAGCTATTCTGATCCACAAGGATCTCTGATAGCTTCTTTTAATCCTGGTATCTAGAACGACCTCAGTGACACTTGCTCAGCTAACAAAATGCTCTGGCAATGTTTTGAAAATGCCTGAGGATGTACAGCATGTCCTCATAATACCTGCTTGTAGTACTTACAATGTAAATGCATTCATACTTCCATTCAGTCCTTTGCTATCTGATACAATACAGATCGACTTAATTTACTATATTAGTACTAAATTAGACAGTCCACTTCTCAAAAACATGCATGTTTTAAGCTAAATCTAT
>NW_015519251.1:0-562 GCF_001515645.1 Sinocyclocheilus grahami | reverse complement strand
AGTTAACTGGTTCCCAGTTGATTCTATGCTAATTCAGAAAAATTTTATTTAATTTAATATATGATTTGATAAACAACATTTAGCAACATTTAGTACAGTATTATTCTTTAAACGTGTATGTGATGTGTTTTAAGGCAAAAAAATAAAAAATCCTAATTACAGTGTGTGTAATAGAAAGAGTATGTAGTATGAAACTATGTTTTAAAATCTGTATGCAGTATAAATTAGTATGAATCCAACAACCAAAAAGAGTTGTTCACTGATTCTTTCAGGAATGCATTTTGTAGGTTACTTGAATACGTTTCTTATCGTCACAGTCTTCTTGTGTGTCTTCGGTCATTTTGTGAGCCATTGAATCATTCATTTAACCGATTTGTTTCAAAGCATTTTTTTTTTATAATTAGCATATACCAAGAGCCATATGCTTATGAATCATAGCGTTCAGATATATTATTGCTTTCAAGCTCAGTGAATGCATATAACGATTCACAAATTCACTTAAAAAATTAATTAATGCGTGAAACACCTCAAGTGGTGAACATGGATGTCATTTGCTCATGTA
>NW_015519250.1:1357-2841 GCF_001515645.1 Sinocyclocheilus grahami | reverse complement strand
GAATCATCGCTGTTCGCTCTGTGATTCAATTTGCAGTAATTACCATGGTCCGCGTTCACGAAACTGTTCGCTGCGGGCCGCAGAGGTCAACTGCCAGTTAACAGAGTGTCTTTTCTCCTCTCAGTGTATTCAATTGCAAGAGCCTAATAGCCTAATTTTCTTCCCTCTTGCACTTCAATAAATATTGCCAGGATTACAGGTTAAACAGCTAAATTGAGTTGTGGCTGTTATATTACAGAGCTGGCTGTTGGTGTGCATGGTGCTAACGACTCTGCAGTAGCGTCCTCATTCTGTTAAACAGTGCTGGGATGTCTATGTGCATGTCTTTGTACGTGTGTGTGTATAGGATATGTGATTAATGACGCACGAGCGTGTGCACACAGAGGGGGTCTTACACTAAACTTATCCACTCTCTCGGGTTTAGTATTACAAAACCTCACGGCCAATTAGTCCATCCTTGGGGACCTCCAACCTGGGTTTAGATATGTTGATTTCAACATTTTGTGGCAGTTAATTTCCTTTTAAGAGCATGAATGCAGTGACAGAGGAGTGAGGAGGAGGGGCTGGAGGGTGTTTTTTAATTATCTGCGAACAAATCTGGCAGAATTGCGAGCACTGCTGTTTCACAAGGGAAGCAACATTAGTGTTAGCTACTGCTATCTCCAGCATTACCCGAGCGTGAACCAATCACTTACTGAGGCTGGACTAATGGAATAGTCATGTGATGATGTGCGAATGCGTGAAACTCGGACAAAAAAAAGGACATATGTGTGTGCGATAATGTGCAGCTCGTTTGGTACAACGCAAGGACATATGAGCATGTGCGAATCCATGAAACTGGTTTGATAATGCCACAATGCAAATATATGCATGTGTGCAAATGTGTGAAATTCCTTTCATGATGTTACAATGCAAAAATATCTGTGTGCAAATGCGTACAACTCTTTTGATGGTCACATCGCAACGACGTGCATGTATGAATGTGTGCAACGTATTTGATAATGCCACAATGCAACTTGTTTGATGACATAAGCGTGTACGAATGCGTGAAACTCGTTTGGTAATCATATCGCAAAGACAAGTGCATGTGCGAATAGTTGCAGTTTGTTTGATGATGTCACAACGCAATGACATATGAGGGTATGCAAATGCTTAAAACTCATGTGACAACACAAGAGCATCTATGTGCGTGCAAATGTGTACATCATGTTGGGTTGCATGCATTTGCATACAAATAGATGCCATTGCATTGTCATTTGAGTTTTACTTGTTATATTGCAAAAAAAAGTGCATCTGTGCAACTTGTCTGATGATGTCACAACACACATCATATGAGTTTATGCAAAAGTGTGATAACGCAAAGGCATCTATTTGTGTGCTCTAAGCATTTGGTAATCATATCGCAAAGTGCATTTGTGAATGCATGCAACTTGTATGATGATGTCAACGCAGGGATATATGAGCGTTTGTAAATACGTAAAACT
>NW_015519250.1:0-819 GCF_001515645.1 Sinocyclocheilus grahami | reverse complement strand
GGGGCCAGACCACTATGCTAATGAGAAACACAGAGGTGCAGCATTGCAACTCTGCTGTCTGTGCCACCAACACACTCTAGGGGATCGGTGATGTGATTTGGATGTGAGCGTGTGTGAGGGAGCTAAACAATATCTATGCACTGCTATGGGAAGAGTATCATAGAAATTTGTTATTTTTTAACAAACTTTTGAACTATTGCTGATTCTTTAAAGTCAATTTAAGTTAATTGCAATTTCTATGTCACTAGTGGTACCAAATGGAAATGCAAAAATAATGACATTTTCTGACATTGAACCGTTAGACAGATAGCCCTGCCCCAAACTCATGCCATTGGTTGAATCATTGTTGGTCAGGATGGTCAAAAACATGTTTTAATAAAGCCACAGTTTACAACTTTTAGCACTTCTCCGGGAAATCAACATAAAACTGGTTTATTCGCAGCTGAACATTAAGATTTAAGAATCTGAACACCTAAAAATGACATCATTCAGCTTTAAATTTTACAGATGGTTGATTGAATATCCTTCCTTTACTGTTTCTTTCTGTCTGTCTGGATTTCTCTCAGTCCTCATGATAGATGTGACTGTACATCGATTGAGCTGTGAGCCTTAACAGAGTATTGTATTGTCTTTGATAAATGATTATGACAATGAAATAAATGATTTTGGCAGGAAGATGATGAGTGAAAAGCCAGACCACACGCTGGGGCCAAAACCACCATACCAGTTTCCTGAGGGGAGTCTGATATTTTCATGTTAAATCCCAGAGCCTGCAGTAAAGTGTGTGTGTGTGTGTGTGTGTGTGTGTGTGTGTGTGTG
>NW_015519249.1:1611-2841 GCF_001515645.1 Sinocyclocheilus grahami | reverse complement strand
GAGAGAGAGAGAGAGAGAGAGATTCCAACAAACTGACTCACAAGAGACAGAAATTTGGCAGAGATTCCGTCGCCAAATAAAGTCCGAGCATCATTCAACCTAGTAAGAGGCAGAAACATGCTTGTTCGGATAGACCCGTGAGCGACAGACAGCGGTGACAGCTGGCACTCACTACACGCTCCTGAAGCCTCGAAGCACGCCGAGGATCTTTGACAGCTCGATGTTGGAAGTGAAACTTTAAAAAATAAAAGACTGATTCGAGTGACATCGGCTTGAGCTAAATCGAAAGCAACTTCAGATTGCGGCATGTGATCGGGAGATCAAACAAAAGACACGCGACCAAGTTGAAACGTGAGTACTCATTCATATCAGCGTTGCTAGTGAGGTGTTGTGTTTCGGTCATTTACAGCAGCAGTGGTCGAGCGAGGCACTTGGCAATAAGACAGTGGAGAAGCTGTTGCAGTGCTGTTTGAACAATGCAGCTGGTTACTTTAGTGAGGAGAGCAGAAGGGGCGGTTTCTTACTCGGAGTCTGAGAGCCCTGATTACACTATATTCACTATGGTATAGAACAGGAGTGTAGCCAGAAACCAAGCTTTGTGTTTGCTGAACTGAAGCACAATAAATTGACCTGTACGTTATAACCATTGCAGTTATGTCTTTATAGCGCTGTCATATATTTGAACACTGTGAGGACGTTAGTAAACAAATTGCAGATGGCATTTAGCAGTGAGATGATTTGAATATGATTTAAATGCATAATTTTGTGACGACAAGACAACTAGCCTTTTCTTTAACATAAATTAGACTGTTTTTAGTAATAGCAAAAATGTATCTCTTAAAAAAAGCAAGATAACGAAAAAACAAGAGTTTTGATGCAACATCTCGCGGTTATCATAGAGGAAACAAATCGCGGTTACCATAATTATTCATTGATTTCTATGGGGAGGATGAAGAGGAATTTTCGATCAATTTGAGTACTTGGAGTAAAAGTTTTTGCACTTCAGATGACCTTTTTTAAACTCTGAATAAAACAAGACAAGCAATACAAGCAATGCCCACCCCGCTGGTAGCTGTGTTTTTGAGTTTGGTTGCTGGTCTAAGCTGGGTGTTAGCTGGTTATTAGCTTATCTGAACTTGTAGACCATACTTTATTTATTTATTTATTTATTTGCATATAATCTATTTACTGATGGGGCAGTCTAAAATTTTCTCTCTTCTGTTTTTTTTT
>NW_015519249.1:0-1471 GCF_001515645.1 Sinocyclocheilus grahami | reverse complement strand
TCGATTCTCAGGGAACACACATACTGGTAAATAGCCTGAATGCACTGTAAGTCGCTTAAAGCGTCTGCTAAATGCATAAATTATTGTTATTAAAACCAGCATGCTAAACTAGCTCTGACCAGGCTTGAAGACAAGCTAAGACCAGCCAACCAGTTTAGGCTGGTTTTAGTTGTTTTTCCAGCAGGAATAGCAGATGATGGCTAGTTTTGCAAACTGGTATTTGTTAATTTTCACTGTTTTTGACAATTCACCATTTATAATTTGTCTGATTTGAAAAATCTCAGAAAAATCATTACGTTATGATAAAACCACAAATGTATTTTTTTGTGTGTGGAATTGACGTTTTTGTTGGCTTTATGTCACTGGTACTGTATATAAGGGGTTATATTATGAAATATTACTGATTTCAACACAGGCTTTAGGGAATAGAAGATGATGTAGAGTTTGTCTGAATTTCTGAATCCCTCAGCAGCATGTTATTTGGGGTTATAATACTGGGATACATTACATACCATTGACCTGTAGGATTGGTTCTGTAACACACACCAGATTGCTATCCCTTCTACCTCTGTAAATCTAATCCTCATTGACCGTATTGATTCTACTGTGCTTGAAGGATTTCTCAGTATCACCAACTAGACAGGAATGCCATGAAACAGTCATGCCGAGGAATAGAACAAGGTGGTTAAATACAGCTGTCCTATACTGCTCTTACTGAATAGCTCTGTGCCTATACTGAGTGTGGAGTACAACGGGCATTTCTTATCTGCTTTAATTGCCAATTAGATGGCTTTTCTCCAAATGAAAGCTACTAGACACAGAATTGATCATTTTTAGTGCACCGTAGCCAGCACAGTCGCAGGGGCCGCTGAGAGCTGGATGTGAGAGAATAATTCAGAGGTTATATTGGCGGCACTTCAGCAGTGCTCAGTCGCTCCTGTGAGAGAAGATGCAGCGAGCTTCCTGTGTCTCTGTGTGAGTGTGTTAAACTGATAACGTGCAATCAGCCTTTATTAAAATGCAAGCAAGATTCAGACTGCTCTGTCAGTCATTATGTTGCTGAATATATGCTGACCACAGACAGAGGGATTGAGCTGTAAGTGCAGACAGTTGTGATAGTCTCTTTGTGAATATTAGAGAGGTTTTCTGTTTCAGAACAGTGTCTTGCAGACGACTATATGAATATTAATTTGACGCTGTCTTTCGTATTAAAAATGAGAACAAAATGGCAAATTGGTTTTGTGCTTCATTTTGTCACATCAGAACTGCATGTCATCTTTTACAAGTCTGACAGTTCTGTTTATAAGCTTATCAGATATGAAAAGCAATAAAAGTTTTTAATTTGTTTATGATTGCTTTCAGTAAATGTTGACTCCCGTCTAGGGTTGCAAAGGGGTGGAACATTTCTGGAAACTTTCCGAAAATTCCTGGAATATTCCAAAAAAAATCCTGGAAAGTTTCCAAAATTTCT
>NW_015519248.1:0-2842 GCF_001515645.1 Sinocyclocheilus grahami | reverse complement strand
GAAAGTGATTTATAAAACTTTATCAAAATTAAGGTGGACATTTTATAATGATACTAAAAGGTCTTCTACCTGCTAAAAAATATGAACTTAATCAGACAACACAAGGCATGTAATATATTGTGTGCAACAGGTTTTTCAGCAAAGTTCTGATCATGCTGATAATTTAGTGGTCTTATAAATTCACATATCAAATATGATACAGGCTTTATAGGGTTAATTTCATATTACTGCAATATCCCCAAATACATAAGCTTAATGCTGTACTAAACACACTTTCTAATGGCAATTGTGCATATATGTTACCATCTGATAGGGAAACCTATTAATTTTTATTCTTTTATAAAAGAAGAAAAATTCAGTGAAGGTATGGTATTACTGTTGTTTGTAGTTAGGAGCCCCTTCAAAGACAAAAATATGATGACGTTAAAAAAATCTGACACGCACATCTTCCAAAAATCCTGTAGAATTGAATCAATCAGACTTCAAAACTTCTCTAGTGTCTCTGATTTTGTGTACCAAATGCATCAGATGTTCATCCAGCGGTCCGGCATGATGATTGAGGCTCAGACTATCACTTCCATATGTTATTGCTATTGTGTCAAATGAGATTCAAAGTGCATTTGCACAATTTCTCATTTTATTTGTACGTACTGTATCTTGTATAAATTGAAACTGAAGAAAGATTCAAGCTTCCTTCAGGATGCTATCCATGTTCATTCAAATTTAGCAGTTTGCTGTTTCAGTACATAAAAAGAAACAAACAAACAAACAACAAAAACACAATAGCGTCAATTATGAGTTCTATTAACAACCTGAAAATAGGTAATTTTTCTTACCGGAAGAAAGATTCAGGCCACTTTCCATGGTCCATTCAAATGTTGCAATTTGTTGTTTCAATACAAAAAAAAAAAAAGTTAATTATGAGTTCTATTAACAAACTAAAAAAAAGTAAGTTTTCTTACCTGAAGTTGAAAATCATCCTTAGAAAGATTAAGGCCCCTTTCCACCTTCATTCAGATGTTGCAGTTTGTTTGTTTCAATACAAAATACACACACACACACACACACATACATAAAACAATATAGTTAATCACGAGTTCTATTAACAACTTAAAAATAGGTACTTTTTCTTACCTGAAATTGAAAATCCTTCCAAAAAAGATTCAGGCTGCTTTCCACCTTCATTTAGATTTTTTTTCTCAGTACAAATATACACACACACACACACACACACAAAACAATATAGTTAATCATGAGTTCTATTAACAACTTAAAAATAAGTACTTTTTCTTACCTGAAATTGAAAATCATCCCAAGAAAGATTCAGGCTGCTTTCCACCTTCATTCAGATGTTGCAGTTTGTTTGTTTGTTTGAATACAAAAGACACACACACACACACACACACAATATAGTTAATTATGAGTTCTATTAACAACTTAAAAATAGGTACTTTTTCTTGACCTGAAATTGAAAATCATCTCAAGATTCAGACCTCTTTCCACCTTCATTCAAAAGTTGCAGTTTGTTGTTTAAACAGAAGAGTTTATTAAGGCTATAATAACATCAATAATTTGAGTACTTCAGCTTGAGGACAATCACGTGTTTTGAAGTAGTTGTCAGTTTGTTTCTGTATGCTTTCTCTTTTCTCTCTTATCTGCTTTAGGAGACCTCACTTACCTCTGCAGTGTCCAATGCAAGACTACCATTAGTTCTGAGTTCTAGAGACAGACGAGTGCTCTGTGACACCATAGTACGATTAACAGCCGTTTGGTCATTTCTACTGTGAAGAAGACAACAGAGGGCAGCAGCAAACTCTAATTTGTTGTCATGACAACAAGATTCTTTGCAGCTGATTGGCTGAAAGACGGTCTATGTCAGTGTTAAGAAATAATCTTGAAATGGCAAAGAAACTTTTTTCTGCAAACGATACCAGATACAAGTTTGAAGGGCCTTAAGGATAGAAAGTCAGTGAGCCTATGGTATATAGTTATATGTTTGTCTAAATGTGAATTTAATTGTCGTAATTTCATTATCATTTTTTTTGTCATGAATGCACAAAACCGTCACTGGTATGTGCATATTTGTTTTTATAAAGAAACTGTCAAAATATGCAGATGCTTTAATTATAATCTAAATCAAAAGGTCTGATCACAAATGATTTTATTAAACATCTACTTCTTCTCGTGTCTATGTGTTGTTAATTTATTACTGTGTACGACTAAATCAGTCTATGAAATACCCCCACAATTTCATATGAGTAACAAAGAAATCAATATAGGAGATGCAATTTGCAATGCATGAATCAATATTTAAAGGAGTGTATATTAATTTAAATGCTTCAGCAAATTATATGCACTTTATACACTCTTTTAGTTATACAGTACTCCTTGTTTAAACTAAAAAAATAATATTTTGACATGTAGAAAACAATTGTGACACAATCCCATACAATCATCAGCAAACCAATGTGTCCTTACCAATACATATTTGAACCAACAACATGTTTCGACAAACCAATGTATAAATGAACAAACTGATGTATCTAAACCAATATATAATTGAAGGAAACAACATGTTCAAACCAGTATATACTTGAGGAAACCGATGTATCTAAATCAATACATAGTTGAACAAACCAATATACACTAGCCAACCAATGTATTTGACGAAAACAATACATACAAACTGGTATATACTTGAATAAACCAATATATACTAACCAATACATAGTTGAGAAAACCGATGTATCTAAACCAATATATACTTGAATAAACCAATATATACTGACGAATACATAGTTGAGGAAACCAAAGTATCTAAGCCAATATATAATTGAAAAAA
>NW_015519247.1:2003-2842 GCF_001515645.1 Sinocyclocheilus grahami | reverse complement strand
GACTAGTCTTGGGCTATTTTGGGAGGATTTTATTGTGAACACCTGGCAACCCTGAGTTTGCCGTCGTGTCGCGTGAGGACCGAAGATGGCGGCTAGCAGCGCGGCGTCGGTGTGTCAGTACTGGAAGCGCTTTAATCTGCAGCAGCTGCAGGTCTGTGGACCTCTATTAACCGCTACATGTTCTCTCTCGTGTGTGTTCGGCTGCTGCATCGACTGATCGGCGATTGATTAGATTGATCTGTGTTTATCCATCAGCTGCTGTGATGTAAACACTGTCCAAACAGACACGAACTAGCATTGAACGCTAGGTACAAGTTCGTTAACAGTATGAATAATTTGTCCTGACTTCGCTGGGGTCATATCTCGGCAGATTAACCGATAGTTATGAGTTAAAGCCCTCGGGAGTGTTGAGGGGAGCTTGTGTTCGCTAGCTCAATCATCACGCTTGCAGTGACTAGCACACGGAGCTATAATTCATCTGATTCATATTTACACGCACTTGTCACGACTTTTCATTGTGTGTGTGTGTGTGTGTGTGTGTGTGTGTGGTTGGTGCTTTTAGCATTAAAAACACAACTTTTATACCAACTGTGAATAGATTGTTTAGCAAAGAGTGATTTAAAGGTCCCATATTGTCAAAACTGACATCTCCTGGCTTTTTTCACGATAACTGAGGTCTAGGTGCTGTGTAACTACCATATAAGTTTCAAAACAGTCAGTCCGCAGTAAAATGCACGCAGCCTGCATAAAGTAGCTGTGATCTTTCACGAGCTGTTGTGACTTCCGTAATAAGGTGACGTCAGAACTACACAGTCACCGCCTTCAGTCCCCCCCCCCCC
>NW_015519247.1:0-662 GCF_001515645.1 Sinocyclocheilus grahami | reverse complement strand
CAGGAAAAAACTCATCGACCAGAGCCGCGACTTTAAGAAGAACACGCCAGAGGTGAGTTATGTTTCTAAGCTCTCTTTCATTCAGGTGTGAGGCTCTGGGATACGCTCCTCCCTCGCAGTCCAGCACACCAGCAGATGTGGACCGAGTCAGAGCGTCAACAGATGTTTGCTTTTAACTCCGTGGTAATATTTAGACATTGGAACTGGAATGTCAAAAAAAAAGAAATATATCCTAAACAAATAAAATTAGGGATGGGCACAAAGACCTTAGGACTCCAGTGACAGCAATCCCATACAGCAAAAAAAATATGTTTTCAAAATATACAAAAAATGGCCAAAAGAATAGTAAATTTATTTTCTACCAATATATTTTTTGGGCTGTTTTTGAATGTAGAAATATATTTTTTTAAAGCATTTTGACCTCTATGTATTTCAGTCCAAGAAAATGCATTTTCTTGCCCCGGAAATACATTTAGAAAAATATATTCAGGGCTCGACATTAACGCTTGTGGTTTGTGTGAAGCGGCCAGTGAAAGAGAATTTAAAGTAACCTGATTAAAATTGTAATAACAAACAATAACTAAGGCAGCACCGAAACTTTGGCGAGAATGATTCTGATTTCGGGAAGTCGTGGCCTAATGGTTAGAGAGTCGGACTCGTAA
>NW_015519246.1:0-2842 GCF_001515645.1 Sinocyclocheilus grahami | reverse complement strand
AACTGGGTCAGCGTGTTGACGCCTACGTTATTACTATGGCAACCAATGTATATACACCACATAATAACCATATCACCGGGGAAAAAAAATACACAGTGAGTCCCAAAGTTTAGATAGTAAGAATAAATTAGAATTACAATGCAGAAATGCAGATCTGAAAAACAGAAGGTTTTATGGATGTTAAAGGTTCTTCATCTAACCATAGATGCCTAAAAACAAAAAAAACTATACATTTTATAGGCATGTCATGTTGTGTGTTTGTCAACCCCAGTGTACTATATTGCTTGACAGAAGAATTCAAATTTTTTTATTCTTTAAACAACCCACTATTCAATAGTTGATTTTTTTATCACATTGCTGTTTTCGCAGTCATAAGTCACTGATAAATAAGCCACAATGCAACACAGAAAACCTCCTAGCTGTAATAACATCAGGGTTTTCTTTTAGTTTAAGTTGAGGTACTAAAATAAAACAAAATATATAACTGTATAGACATTTAAACACAGGTTTCATCAGGGTGATTCATCTCTTTGTAAAAGAATGCAGTTCCAGTCAACTACATTCAGGAATGCAGATGTGAAATATACAACCTGAAAGGACATGTCCACGCATGTGGAGCATGAGTCTTTGAGCTGTGCCCTGTGCGGTCACTTGCCTCAGGTTTTGGGCTCTGTTTATGGATATGGAACCCAGTCGGACCAGCCATCCAGTTCTCATCCCTTGGAGGCTACAGATGGCGCTCAGGAAGAGGGCCGTTGGCTGAGGTTGGCAGGCCTGGTGCCAGAGTGATTTCATACTTGGTTTCTCTCACAGCAGTGGAGCACGGTGTCTGCTGTCCCGCTCCTCACCAGCAGGGGGCACTCTGGGCCCAGAATTACACTCGTGACCAGGCTAAATGACGATAACAGAAAGGGAAGTTGTTTATGTGTGCATAGATATGAATTACAGAGAGAGAGCAAAACAAAGAGAGAGAAAAGAAAAAGAAACGGGTTTAAAACAAAGCCGTTTGCAGTTTTAGAGCATGAAGGGAAATATAAAGCTCAGAAGTCTGGTGCTGAGGAGTGCTTTACAAGCATAAACCTCCAGAGACTGAGCTATTTTAACAGGACAGCATGCTGTGATGGGAAGTTGTGGAGGAGAATGCACTGATCTGATCCGTTGAGGAAGCTTGGATGGATTAGTCCAATTTCTCAGACTGCTAACCCAACCATCATCCTCCTCCGCTCATCAATCTTTCAGAATTCCCTCATATTCGGCAACGGCTCACTCCCTTCACTCAAGCGCTGCTCAGCCCGGCGAATCTGTGCTCCCTCTTCTGTTCACACTGTCAGCCCCAACCCCGACATTAAAGATAAATGGGCTCCACCAATGGCATCAACTTTCTCAGAGCGGTTTTGAACTTTCACAGTTTTGTTGTTGATGCTTTTTGGAGCTCACATATTGGAGCTCAAACGTATTTGAAATGCTGGGATACGTTCTCCTATCCTTCGTTTGTTTGAGTGTCCCGATCACGGAAGTCCATAATACCTGGAGAAAGCTGGCCATTAGCACTCCTCTCATCGTCTTGATAAGAGTTCTGCTGTCTCATGACCCCTCCTATATGTGACTTGCTTCATGGGAATTCACTTCACGGAGCACGTTTTCTGAGTAAATCATCTGAGCCGTAAATGCATGCTGATTGGCAGATTGCATTACAAGAATGTGCACAGCCCCATAATAGAGAATATCATGAGCTGTGATGTCAGCAGACATGAAAAAAAAAATTCTAGAAGCTATTCTTGAGTAAACACCAGGAAAATGTAGGAAAATGTCAGCCAGCCCAACATAACGTATTTATGTGAGTTTGGGCGTTGGAGTGTTTGAGAGGTAAACCTGCTTGAAAACAATAATTTTTGCTATTTAATTTTGTAACACCACCTTTAATTCACCTCTGGCACTGTAGCACTGGCACTTCTGAGCTGTAAATGTGATGTCATCCGCCAATCAGCATGCAACAAAGTGCACAGCCCCGCAATAAAGACTATCCTGAGCTGTGACGTCAACAAAACCCGGAAATAAATAGTTAATTTCATGCATTCAGAGACCTCCAAAAAGGTTTGTGACATTTTAAATGACTTGTAAAACAAATTCTAGAATATACAGCTATACAGCTTGAATAAATGCCAGAGGACAACGACAGCCAGTCCAACATATCGAATTTGTGTGAGAAGGAAACCTGTTTGAAAACAGCCATAATTTTTGCAATTCAGTTTGGTAATGCCACATTAAATTAACCTTCACTGCCTTGAAATTCAGTTCTGAAGATGTTTTTTTTGAGTCAGTCTTCTGAGCCGTAAGTGCATGCTGATTGGTGGATGGCATCAACGTGCACAATCCTAAAACAGACAGTATCCTGAGCTGTGAGGTCATTTGGGACTGGGGGAAAATAGTCCATTTCATGCTTTCAGAGCCACAGTATCACAATAATTCCAAAGTAACAAAGTAACAGTCCATCAATTCATGTCTTGAGAAGTGAAAAGCTGTTTGTTTGTAAGAAACAAATACATCATCCCTTGTTCTCCTCTGACATCAAAATGTATTTGTTTAGAACTGTTTTGGCTTGCAAACGGTGCTTGATGTGCACATATTTCTCTCCTGATTCACGTGTGATGACTTTTTCATTGGAAAAAACAATATTATGGATAGTGGAGTAATGATAGTTTTGGAATGATCAGTCTTTAATGATGGATTTGATTATGAACAAATGCAGATTGTGGACGACTTAGATTACTTGTGGATTATTGTGATGTTTTTATCTGCTGGTTGGACTCTCATTCTGACGGCACCCATTCACTGCAGAGGA
>NW_015519245.1:1353-2842 GCF_001515645.1 Sinocyclocheilus grahami | reverse complement strand
AAATACGACCTCACGTTGTGTCAATCACGTTTACACACTGCCTCCTTTTTTTATATTGTGGAATAATATGGAATAATGACAGAATATATTATAAAATACTTCTCAAAGAGTATCCACCTCAGCATACTTGTCATTCAGTCTCTGAGCTGACCGTTGCATTCTTACTCTCTCTTTCACTTTCTTACAGTGCTGTGTTTGAATGCTGCTGGAATATGCAACAGCATTCTCAGGTCTGAGCCAGAATTCCGTTGCGGATTAACATTATACAGAGATGTTCTTTTTTTGTTCCCAGGCCAAGAAGACAGCGCTTTGATTCATAAACTCATATACATAACGCATGAATGCACACACGAATATCCTGCTCTTCATCACCTTTTTAGTCCTATTACTAAATCAAAGCATTGCTATTAATAATACCAGAGACTGAAGCTTAAAACTGAGAGGCTTGAGACTGAAGCTGGTGTGACTATATGTGAGGAGGGAAGGAAGACAGGGATGGAGAAAAGAAGGAAGTTATTAAGGCGTCTACATTCCTTTGAGGATGGAACCATTTTCAGTTGTTAGGGAGATGGCTCTGTTTAGTCCAGTTTAGTAGACTTTATTGCATTCAGGAGATTATGTTATGTTATTGTCTGTGGGGGAAATTAAGTAAAGGAATGTTCTTTTGTTCTGTCAGACTCTTTCCACCTGCATTGATCACAGGGTATATGATTCACCATTGTGCTGTTTGAATAGACAGCAAGGAACAAGCAGGTACATGTAATCAGTTAAATAAATATCAGTCTTACTAAAGCAAGTAAAGAAAAAAAGAATTTAAAGTATTTTTAAAAGGTAAAAAAAAGTACAGTCTTCAAAGAGACAAAAAAATCTAATGCTAATGCTGTATTTATATTAATGGATTTTTATATTTTAATTTTATTTTTTCTATGTGCCTTTGTCATTTTATTAGTTTTTATTAAATATTTCTGTTTAGCTTTAATTAATTAAATTTATATTTGTGTTGTCCCTCAGCTGATGCATCCTAGCATGTTGATATAAAGTTAGCTGATAAGGAGGTCATCTTTCCGTTCTCCAGAATGATTTTTGTTTGGAAGCCATTTTTGGAAATGGTGATGTGTTGTTTATTTATTTATTTTTTATTTTTTGGTGTGTTTTAGAAGAATCCTTCATTGTCTGGTTTCCAGGAATTTGTATGTGCCATTTTCCAAGGCTGGACTACAGTCACAAGGTTGCATTTGGTCACAAATAACAGACACTTTCCAGTTTCCACATCATTAAGGACTGATAGTGTTTTGCTGCATGTGCGTTTGTGCGTGCTGTCGTTCAAAAGCAAAATGCAGTAACTACACATTGCGCCAAAATTGAGTCGCAATGTAATGGAAGAAGAAACTGATTATTTCTAATTGGTATTGTTGTATTGTGACTTTCATCTTAGTGAAACAGATTATCGAAATCAGAAATAAAATTTTGAAGGCATTTTTCACAGTTA
>NW_015519245.1:0-1010 GCF_001515645.1 Sinocyclocheilus grahami | reverse complement strand
ACAAGGCCACATTTCACACATATTAATTTAACAGACTGTCCTTGTTTCAGTCACACATGCACCTTTTGTTCTCTGCTGTGTCACTATCTTTCTAATCAACTGTCCTCTTTCTGGGGATCATGTGCCCTGTTATTTGGTCAAAGCAGGCAGACACGCAAAAGAAGATCTAGGGTGTTTGTTTGAGTGTTTATGATGTTAATCTTCTGTTCTCCTCTTTGCTATAAATCAGTGGAGGCAGTTACGCACACATAGTCTCGCCTGTATTTCAAAGGAAAGGGCTTGCGTGAGAGGAGAATGTGGGGGATATGCACATGTGTATGTGTGTGACTCCCGTCTGTTCTCACACCAGCACCTGGCTGGCTCTCAGGATTTGGTGTTATGATCACCATTACCATCTAAACCGCAGCCAACACCCCATTGCACCACCGTTTCTTTTGGCACACGTTCAAACAACCGTCTGTAGCTACATAAAAACACACAAACACATTGTACATGAACTGTCTGCTGCAGATATTTTGCAGTTTCTTAGTCAGGGACAACTGTTGATGGAAGGATATGATTGTGTGGAGATATATATGATTTATACCCTATATTTGTGATTATAAGTTATTGTTTTTGTTTTTTTTAGCTTCATTTTAGCGAGTCAGGTATGCTGATAAAATACTATTTCCACCTCAGAGTAAAGAAAAATAGTGACTTCATTTCTCATACTTTTGACTTTATCGTAATTGCATATTTAAATCTATTAGTAGTCATTGCGATGGTACATCTCACAGTGTATCTTTATATCTTTCTTTTTTTTTGCCTTTTTTTTCCCCTCTGAAACAGCACCTACAGCTCTGCTCTATTCATTTATCTTTTTTTGCACTTTTTATTTTTTACAATATCCTTGATCATAGCAGTTTGAGCATGGCATGACTTGAAAATACAAATTGTGCAAAGTGGTGTATCTCATTGCACATGTGAAGAGGACATTTATATAGTGGTCTTTAAGGTACAGCAGCAAAAAA
>NW_015519244.1:1923-2842 GCF_001515645.1 Sinocyclocheilus grahami | reverse complement strand
TTATGAATATAAAAATTAAATCTCATTCAGGGATATTTTTGGTCTCGTAACTTCCATCCCCCTCAGTTTGGGCCCTGGCTCTAAATGAAGCCAAAATGAGTAGATTTGGAAGAAAACAAAAAAGATGAAATATGAAAATGAATATAACTGACATATATTAATATTTAATCTAGCCCTCTTTGGGTTCTTTGAGTTGTTGACAAGTGCATATTTGCTCCAATCTCACCCTCTGGAGCTCTGGAGTTTTGAAGAACAACCTATTCTCAGAAATGTTTGATTAAGTGGACCATGTGACCAGCATGTCCTGTTATAATGGCCGCTAGTCCTGAGGTATCTGCACCAGAGCCAGTATGTGTACAGTATGTGTGTTAACGTAATCTGTGCCTCAAAAGTCATTAAATTTTGTACCATTCTGATGAACAATTAACACAACAAAAAAACATACAATTAGAATCATTTATTTTATTTATATCCTGATTATGTTTGCCGTTTTTCTGCAGCTAAATTTATTGATTTATTTGTTTGTTTGTTTGTCAATCACAAACTTCAATTCACAAGAACAATTTTTAGAATAGGCACTACAACATGGTTTTGTCATCTGTGCAGCTATAAACAGTGCAATAAAATGTAATATTTTTTAATGAATACATTCAATTTGACATATTCTTACCATTTGATTACCGCTGGGTATGTCGTAATGTATTTCAATAGTGCCACACTGTGGATATCCAGGGAGACTGAACCTGTTCTTTGTCCAATTTCCCAAACACTTCCTTGCACACAGGACAGATGGATCCCAGACTCTCCACTGATATCCTTATACAGTCCTGACAGAATTCATGCCCACATTTCAGTTTTGTCTCATCAATGAAAGTGTCCATACAAATAGTACATGTCTCCTCTTCAGCATGAGCACCTT
>NW_015519244.1:0-922 GCF_001515645.1 Sinocyclocheilus grahami | reverse complement strand
TGCATACTGACTCCATGTTGTTTCTCAATTTTCTCTACCTCCTTTCTGTAAGCATGAAGCATGTACCAAAAATTATGGAGGGGGACAGTAAATCCAGCTGAGGTCTCTGGGGTCCTTTTAAATGTTTTTGGGATCTCAGCATCATTTGAAGCTCTGTTCGCTGCGACATCCTCACTATTGTTTGTGTCTTCTGATACTAGTGAAGTCACAGGTTTGGTTCGGTTCACCTAAAAACAATTGATGGTATTTCATTTAAGAATTTTATGCCCACAGCTAAATGAAGATAACTGAATTAATACCAAATTATTGCTACAGGTCATAGATGAGTTTACTACTACTACTGTACTAGGAGTCTGAACTGAAATAGTTTAAAAGTTACTAGTGTGTATTGTAGTAGGTCCATCAGTTTGCTTTGGTTATGCGTATCAGCAATCGAAAGCTCAAAACCCAATGAATAAACTGATGAGATGATTGTGCCTTAATTCTAGATAAAGTAAACATTGATACCTTTGATGATGGAGCGTTGTTCTCCTCCAGCAGGGACATTTGTACAGTCACAGAATCTGCTTCATCCAGATAAATCTGTGCAGTCACTTCCTGATCTCCTTTAACTTGACCATCCTTAATATTTTTAAAGTGAAGAGATGCAGTTCTGTGATATTTTAAAACCTTTAGAGCTACAGGAAAGTAAAAAAAAGAGTGCATTTGGTACACAACCTTAAAACAATAACATAGAGGCAAATGTAACAAAGGCAATTTTATTTCAAATACAGAAGTGGAGTGCGTCTAACAGTGTGTCATGGTTTATGAGGAAACAGGTGTGTATAATGACATGGGTACTACAGCACAACATGGTTTATGAGGACACATCATGTGTCCCTGTAAACCAAAAGGCTTAAAAACTTACTAAACAGTGCTTTTT
>NW_015519243.1:0-2843 GCF_001515645.1 Sinocyclocheilus grahami | reverse complement strand
ACATATTTCATTTATGCTGATTACATTATAAAATAAAAACTATATTGCAATTTTTTTGTTTTGTTGCATTTAATATTTACTTTATTACAGTTTTGAAAGTGTAATGGGGAATGCAGAAAAATCGAATAAAATGTGTCACTGCATTACAGTGATTTTTGATAGAAAATGCGCTTAATTGTCTTAAAAATAATGTCACAATGTAAAAGTTGTAAGTTGAATAAATGTATAATACAAATAACACAACAGCAGGCAAACAAAACGAAAGTAACATAAAAAATGAATTAAATATTAGGACATATTTGCATTTTTTTATCTCTTTGACTCATTATTTCATTGGACTGCCAAAAGAGAAGATATTCACAAAATTTGATTTCAATTCCAGAGTAATCATATTTTTGCCAAATGCAAGCAGTTTGTTAATTGTTCAGTATGGAATCATGGAATATTATATCTCACAATGCAATGGTCTGCTCTGTCTCATGAGTGTATTTGTGATTTGTGCATTGCAGAGAATATTTCCTGTATGAACTGTGACAGACCGACCACAGCAGCTGTGTTTAATTGATCATTGCGGGTTGTGTGACTGTGATCGGCAGGTGGTGCGGATGCTGCAGTCTCTGGCCAGTCTGGAGGCGTGGTTAGAGGCGGTGGAGCTGTCCATCAGGCAGGCGTCTCTGGCTGGAGACCCCGAGTCCGTGAGCGTGGCGGAGCAAGAGAGCTGCCAGCTGGAGCAGGAGCTGGAGGCCAGACGTCTGGAGCTGCAGACCCTCAGACAGGAAGTAGATCATCTGAGCAGTCAAAGACATCTTCACACTCAGCTGCTTCCTGCACGGCTGAAGGACGTGGAGAAGAAGTATGTGCCGCCGGTTCGACACAATATAAGATGTAGTTTGCGCTGCGGTGTTCGGATGTATGAGCGTGGGTGTTTCTTTCAGGTTCAGCAGTGTGCAGATGGCACTGACCCAGCAGAGCTCAGAGCTGAAGGACACGCGGATGCTCACGGAGTTCCTGGAGAAGCTGGAGCTCGAGGAAAGTCACTACAGCACCCTGGGACAGGTTAGCTGCCGGTTAAGTTTTTCCAGTTCGTTTACGTGCATGCATTTGACAGATGCATTTATACAACGTGACTTGCATTGCAGCGAAGGTTTCATGCATTTGCTGGGAATCAAACCCATGTATTTGAACTACAGGAATGCTCAACTCTTTTCTAGCATTGATAATGAATGGCAGCATGTTAGCACTGGAGATAAAGACGATAAGAAGATGGTGTGGTTTACTGATAACCAGAAAGGTTGCTGGTTCGAATCCAGCATAGAACAACAATCCATGAGCTGCACTGTAAAAAAAAATGTTTTAATTATTGTAAGCATCATCTCTGGTTCCATCCGTTTAAGTTGCCATAATAATTTCTGTTGGATTATTATTTTTAATATTATTATTATAAATAAGACTTTTAAAATAATATAAATATGATTTAATAAATAAATAACAATTTTATTTGCATTAATCATATTATATCAATTATATATATATATATATAAATTAATATATTATTTCATTATAATTTAATTAACATAATATTATTAAATGTATATTTATAAAACTTATGAACTAAATTTGTAATGTTTATATTATATTACACTGATAAATCTATTTATAAAAACTAATATCATTAATTTAATAATATAATCAGTGATGGTGTGTATGTGTGTGTGTGTGTGTATGTGCGCACAGTGTATTGTTATAGTTATTAGAGTATCATGTTGATGGTTTAGCAACATGCTAATGTCAAACTATTGGAATCAATCCGTCAATCAAGTTGTCGTAACTCATAGCCAGAACAATTCTGATTTTATTTCATAATGACATTCAAAATAAATGAAGCGGTGCAATGAACTTGGCACAACTCTGATCAAATGAATAAGTAGACATGCAATATTGATTTGAGTTTAAATGATTTTATTATATGAGATGAAAGAGATTATGGAGTGATATGAGACCTCAAACTAGTACAGCTGTGTTGGAAAAAAACAGTTAGTTATACAGTTCAGTGTCATTATACTCAAATATTTGATCAGAATGGCAGGATCGACCAATCAGAATCAAGTATTCCAGAGAGCTTAAAGTAGTCTGGTCTGTTTGATTTCCTGGTTTATTCATTTTTGAACTGTGTTCCTCCAGCCGCTGTGCAGTGAGCTTGACTCTGGAGCGTCTCTTCTGGGCTTGCCGGTGAGAGGACATGATGAGCCCCTGATGGAAGCCATTGGGAACCCTGTGAAGGAGCTCAGAGAAGCTGTTGAGATGCTCAATGACACGGCACGGGAGAGGGGCCGCTCGCAGTCACATGACCAGAGCATCCAGGAACTGCTCACCAGGGTGAGTAGAGTCGGAAACCGATTACGTCACATAAACTTTTGTTTGTGTTGAGGCAGACCTGGCAAGAAAACATGTTTGGTAGTATAAGCATTCACTATTCTCTGTCCTATTCGTCGTCTCTTTGTTTCCCAGCATGCCATGGTGTCAGCGCGCGTGGAGCAGTGTCTGCAGCGCTGTGCCGAACTCGCCGTAGATGTGCTGGAGATGGAGAGTGAGATGGCTGTGAGATGTGAGCCGGATCGCTGCGGTCTGGATGACCTGCAGGAGTACCAGGACCAGCTGGAGGTACAGGTTCACTGAATTTGACTACTGGACTACTAGAGAAAAATGCTGCAAGAGTTTAGGGTGAATCTTACTAAACCTAGCTCATACAGACCAGTAAAATATTAGGCAATACTACTTTATTTTTATGACAGTTAAGCACATTTTCTCCTAACAATCTTGCTGCTGTAATGCAAAAAAAAAAA
>NW_015519242.1:1389-2843 GCF_001515645.1 Sinocyclocheilus grahami | reverse complement strand
TTTTTTTTCTTTCTGAATAAAAGTGTAATTTTCTTTCAAAACAACAAAAAAAAATCTTACTGACCCCAAATTTGTTGAATGGTAGTGTAAAATGTAATAATTTTTTCATGTAAATTTGAGGCATTACAAGGTATCATACAAAATGTATGTCACACAGCTACACTGGGATGCAGTTTATGGACAGATTAATTTTGCTCATGCACTGTAAAAGAGCAGAAGTTTTGATACTGTTACTGTAGGGTCTGTTTTCTACCTGAACTAACCTTTAACAACAATTTTCATTGGTGTAACCTAATGTAGTCAGTTTAAATCAGTCAATATAAAGAATATTTCCTGAGTAAAGCCACTTTATTAAAATGTTGTCTGTGTTGACTCCAGTTCTAATTTAAACTTTGTGCAGAGTTTGTTATAGAGTTTGAGGAAAGCCAACATGAGCCGGGCAGCTGGAAGGAGATGATGAGAGTACCGGGAAACCATCACTTTGCTCTGCTGAATCTTCACGGACACGTAGACTACCGATTTAGAGTCTCTGCCACCAGTGAGGTGGGAAGAGGTCAGCCAAGCCAGGCCACTGAAAGATACAAAACTCCAGCATCAGGTATCTATGAGCTCTCCTACTGTTTCTCCTAACCACGTCACCTTTATATACAGCAGTGAGGCCAACTTCATCACCTACTGAACTTTAAAACATTCAAACTTGTGAGATAATTGATTTTCCCTGTCGTTTAAGCTCCAGTCTATAAAGTGCATATTTCACAGGCCATTTTTCTTTCTTCCACTAACAATTTCATCTCGAACAAAATCCATATTTCTGCTCTTTCCAAAGCACCCGACAAGAACCCAGAAAATATCAAGATCGAAGGTCATTTGCCACATGAAATGGATATCAACTGGGAGGTATGATGCTAAACGTTCAGTTCCAATAGTCTTCAGGAATATCTAACGTTCAAAGCACTGCAAAGGCTGCACAGATAAAGAAGAGCTCTCAAATACAGAATTTCATTTAGTTCTCAGAGGGGGAGTGCAAACTAACAGTGTCAGTTGTCAAGTTCCAATTATCGATAAGCGTATTTCCCGAGATAGCAGTTTTTGCATAGCAAAACACGGCTATCTTTATTGCCATGCTGTTGGGAAAGTTACAAAACCCTGCTGAAATGGATCTCTCTGGATACAGGTTCCCATCAAAAGGAGCCCAGAGTCAGTCTTTGATTAAAAAGTAAAAGGAACAGGATACATAAATTAAGATTTTCACATAAAGGTGAATGTCTTTTACAATTTCTGAGCTATTACTTGGCCACCTTTTCATACTAATGCACCTACTTTATAAAATTATGAGGAATCTCATTGTTAATGGTGGATGTTAATGAATAATTGCATTTTGTTCGGTCTTTTGCTGCAAGATGATTGTAAAATCATAGTTAGCTGCTGTACCTTAGAGCTTTGTTAATAAAAGT
>NW_015519242.1:0-1092 GCF_001515645.1 Sinocyclocheilus grahami | reverse complement strand
CTGCTGAAAAATTCAACTTTGCCATCACAGATATAAATTACATTTTCAAATTTGTTCAAATGGAATAGTAATTTTAAATTATAATACCATGTCATTACTGTTTTTACTGTATTTTGGTGAGCATAAGAAACGTCTATCAAAAACATTAACAACCTCAAACTTATAAAGAGTAATAACTGTAACATATTATTTCACATGCTTATTTCTCAGACATAACTGAGAAAACAAAGCATGAATATACTTTATATACTTATACTTTTTACTTTTAGTTCTATATGCAGGTATCTACTGTAGCTACTAACTTGCTACTAACCATCTTGAGCAAACCATCTCTAATTCTTCCTCAGAAGTGCTCATTATTTAAACTCAAACTGATAAACGTGCCCCCCTTACTCTTGAAAACTGTGTAAAGCCAACCAGTCTAATTGCAAATGTTGATTTCTGCCAGTGTTTGCCATTTTTTTTATGTGCAATATTCATCATATGGTCAGCAACACATGGTCCGTGAGCGTGCACTGAGGATGAGACAATAAAAACACCAAGTGTTTGAGAACTAAATGCTATTTCCTTTGATTTTCTGTTTCTGTCAACTGAACTGAGCTCTTTCGTTCTCCTGTCACAGCCACTGTCACCTATTGAACACAACGGGCCTGGTCTGGAGTACAAAGTAAGCTACAGAAGACAAGGCACTGGAGAGGACTGGATGGAGCACATGGTGAAGAGGCACTCGTTCGTTGTTAAAAACACCCCAACGTTCATCCTTTACGAGATCAAAATTCAGGCCAAGAACCATGCGGGCTGGGGTCCAGACCCTGAAATAATCACAGCGTACTCAGGAGAGGATTGTAAGTAGGAGCAACCTCCATTGTGTCTGAGTTGTGGAGATGAGCATGCATTCAAATAAGCCAATACCATTGACATTTCACTCACTGTCAAAGCATTGTGCATGTTTACCTTTGAGAGCATACAAAGCAGGTGAAGATTTTGAAAGACGCATCTTATTTTTTTTTTCTAACCTATTGTTTGTCTGTAAGGGTCTTACTACATTGCAAATAAGCTTTGCCTGTAAACGGAAACACATAACCCCCCCCC
>NW_015519241.1:1999-2844 GCF_001515645.1 Sinocyclocheilus grahami | reverse complement strand
CATTCACACGTTATCTTCGTGACACAACAGTGGATAGAAAAAAAATCATCATTTGTAAGTTATGCGTCCGTTCGTTTTCTATTATAGCGCGCAATTGCACGCGAAGTGATACATGTGTCACTCTGCAATGACTCCACGGCTCATCAGACCATCATCAGCTTGTTCATTACGAATGAAAAGACATGCACTCGAACGGTTATTCGCGAAAAATAACATTTGAACAGGTCGGTTAGATGTTCATTCAGTTTTGGCTCCATGCACGAACGTTAGGTTGGGGTTATTAAAAAAATGCATCTAAAAAGAATATTCGCAGAACGTCGGGATGACTCTGTTAAACGTTCTGCGTTTAATAGATTTACATTCGCGCATAAAGGTGAAGGAATGGCCACATTTGAATTCCCAAGCATTTCAACGCAGATTGCATTGTTGAAAAGTAACTAGTTAAACAAAAGTCGGACACAAACAAACAAACAAACAAACAAACAAACAGCATCTTCATGCACGAAGGTTATGGGAAATAAACAAACTGTTAATTACCCCAGGTTGCTAGATGCATCTACTGTAAACAAGATTTGATGCTTGGTACTAATTTTCAGCCAATGTTTTGGTTTTCAGCACGGATTCTTGCACTTTTGTGGCACGTAGACGTTCAGCTGAGGGACGCAGAGACTGACTATTGCAGTCTGTGCTCTTTGAACTTGTTAAAAGCATTGCATTCTTGCAGCTCTGGGACTTGAGGAGACAGACTGCGTGTCGAGGGCAATGGTTTTCTGCTTCTCTTCTCTATAGAGATCATAAACAACACTCTTCTTTAATATTACCCTTGCTGTCTTAATACTTTTAGT
>NW_015519241.1:0-738 GCF_001515645.1 Sinocyclocheilus grahami | reverse complement strand
GAGCTATTGTGTTTCTTCAGAAGAATATAGTGCACAGGTATAATGGACTATGTTTATGGTATTATTGTCATGTGGAGCCTAACAGAAAATATCAATACTTCACTCGTACACTCATGAAAATAAAGCTTCCGAAAGGGTGTTTTTGCAGTGATGCCATATTTTGGCCCGAAGGACCTTTCGGTGAACAGTTTTCTTAGTGTAAAGAACATTTTAATAACCTTTTTCCACTATAAGGGTTCTTCGTGGAACCATTGATGCCAATAAAGAACCTTTATTTTTAAGAATGCATGACACAAAGCTCAAACATTATGCCAAAAAAGCCTTCTGTAAAACACATACAGCTATTGAATGACATCAGGCGAGTAAACGATGGTAGAACTTTTATTTTTACTCTAAAAGCCTTAATTAATTGAATCCTCCAAAACTAGACCTTTCAAGACAGACCTGCTTTGTGAGCTTTGAGGTTGTATGTGCTTTTATTGAACCCATCTGTTCACATTAATTCAATTGTGTTTTTGGTAATGAACTGCATTACTCATGATGCTGTACTGAAAAATCCACCAATCAGAGAGTCGCAGCAAGCAAAGCACGCCAAAAGAGATCTTTAGCTCCGCCCATTCCAAAGGGTGCAATTGAGTAAATATTTGTATAAATTCTTAAATATTTGTTTATATGTGCATATTTTGCAATGAACTTAAAATAAATCGTTACTATAGATTAATACCAACAACTTTAAAT
>NW_015519240.1:2412-2844 GCF_001515645.1 Sinocyclocheilus grahami | reverse complement strand
ATTAAGAAATATATCGTGATATCAATTTTGGCCATATCGTCCAGCGCTAACCTGACTGTTATCACTTTGCTTTGGAAAATGAAGAAGAGTTATATCAACCACAAGTTCAATATGGAGTACTGCAAGGCTCAATATTAGGACCTTTGCTTTTTACCCACTGTATGCTTCCTTTGACATTATCAGGAAACATAAAGTTAGTTTTGATTGTTACATTACCCGGGTTTCCATCCAAAGTTGCGAATGTAACTTTTGCGCAAAATTTAAATATTGCATAAAACATTTGCGAATAAGCACCGTTTCCATCAAACGAGTCAAAGAGAACAAAACTGTCACTCCCTGGTAGAACTGGCGCTAGGCTATACATCACTATGAAAAGTAGGAGAAACTCCTGAATATAATAATTTTCATAGGCCTATATAATAAATGACTTGC
>NW_015519240.1:0-890 GCF_001515645.1 Sinocyclocheilus grahami | reverse complement strand
TCGACTCCATGCAAATCACCCAGTTTACATAACGTCATTGTTGATGTGTCATGCCAGCCCCAACAGGTGTCTCTGTGTGAAAGAGCAGTGCAGTTTCGTCTCTACACAAACTCAAGCATTTCTGTGCTCTTGGTGTTTTTAGCATCTGTCGCCTCCCTATGAACATTTCACATTGCATTTTAATTTTTTGTCTTAAGGTACTGCGCAACAAACCGTGCATTCTGTACAAAGTAAAACAAGGATGAAAAATATTTTGGTTCTTATGATATTGCATTGACGCGTATATAAAGCTTCACTAAACATTATATGTGGTATGTCTCTCATCCAATAATCGTAATGAGCTTTGTTACTTTTGATAAGAAAAATTCTCAGCTTTCAAATTAATAATAAGTGCAAATAATTGTATTAGTGCAAATTATGCCTACCGCTTTTAACAGTGTACATGGCATCTCTTTTACAATTTTGTAAATTTGTTGTGCAGTCATTTTTTAATCTTTAATCTTCATGCCATACTTGCAGAACTGTTTTCAAGACTAATATTGTTTGTTTGATGCTAAATCAAAATTAAGACAATACAGCTGTATAAGTGTAGTTTTTTAGTATTTTGTTCCCACATTTGTGTTAAAGTGCTACATAGGTATACTTCCCTTGGAAAAACAGGAACTTTTGAATGCAGAACTTCATGTTTTGTGAGATACGATACAATAAACTTTGCTTATAATAACGTTACAAAATGATATACGACCCAATGTAATGCACTTCACGTAATAACACACAGCACAATCTGCTGTCACACCCACTGAAGCCTCACCAAAACAGTATGCATGCTCCAAATACCTCTGAAGAGGAGATACAGTGGGGCAAAAAAGTATTTAGTCAGCCACCAATTG
>NW_015519239.1:2314-2844 GCF_001515645.1 Sinocyclocheilus grahami | reverse complement strand
TAATGTTAGTTGGTTAACTTAATTTATCAAATATACAGTCAAACCTAAATTTATTCAAACACCTTCAACATTTCTCACATTGTAACAGTTTATTCGTTATAGTTTGGAAAATGGTAATAAAATATAACAAGAACTCAGTTAAACTGAGTCAGAACAAATTCATCTTGATAATGTTTGATAACTTTGATAGAAAGGTATGTAATGGATTACAATCAACCAAAAATGATTCAGACAGCTGTTAGTATGACAGTATTTACACAACTATCAATACTTAGACAGACAACCCTTAGCCTTAATGACAGTCTGTAGTCTCCTGGGCATGCTGTCACCCAGCTTCATGCAAACCTCAACTTCAATGTTTTTCCCCCAGACTCGGTCTGAATCGTTTTTAGTCCCAAATTTGTATCAGTTTTGCTGGTAGCCCACTGTATGCAGAATTTTGGGGTATGATTTGTCACAGTTTACTTTATTTTGCTATCCTCACTTTACATAAATTAACTATAGTGTCCTGCACCCACTAGTAAAAAAAT
>NW_015519239.1:0-1694 GCF_001515645.1 Sinocyclocheilus grahami | reverse complement strand
CATTAAGTAACTTGTGCATTGTTTTACTTACTTGTTTTTGACGTACCCAACCGAACTACAAACTTTCCAGTGATGTCTGAGAGAAAGATATATTCACTCGACAAGCTCGCGTATCTGCGCCACCGCGCACTCAATCCACTTGTTTATCAGCTTGCACACATCAGCTATACAGGTGTTAATACTGCGTGTTTAACGTTATATTCATTGCATACATATACTTCGTAGACATCTTTAATCTCTAATAACTCCATTCTGCTGTCTGTTGTTGGTGTTTCATTGTCTGAATATGGCACTTATCACATACGAGTACAGGAGCTCAGTATCGGGGCCGATACCAGTATCGGTATCGGTGCATCCCTAATTTAGATACTACTGTACCCCCAAATAGCCCCATCCTAAAATAAATGTATAAAACATTATTTATAGAATAAATACAAAGACTATATATTTTTGTATAAATGCCCAGTTTATACTGTGAAGAATTCATATAAATGTGTAAAATATTAATTGCAAGACATTGTTTACTTTTCCCCCTGCTGTGCTCACTATATAGTACTGTAAGATGTATTTAAATATTTATTATTCGTTTTAATACATTTGATTTCAATCTATTAATTTTTCTTTATACACTATTTTTGTAATTGAATTTATATTAAGCAAATCAATAATGTACAGAAATATCATTCTGAATGATTTTACTTTTTCTTTTTTTTTTTTTTCAGCCTCAGGATTTCAAACACACTCAGTCGTTCATGCTGTGATGTGAAGACGACGGATGGATGGCAATTGTTGTGACACTGGAACTACCAAGAAGAAACTCACTCCAGCTGGACAAACACAATAACATTCGCTCTCTCTATTGCAATAATAATCTTCCAAAGGCCTCTGATGAAGCGGATCATCAGAGTGAACCAAATAAACTGGAGCGACTGAAGTGTTTGACTGGTGCCTTTAAACAAGCTGAGAGTCTGATTGATGACATTCGACACGTCGTGCCTTTCATTTCAACTCAACCATGTCTGTGTCTATCTACCGAGTGTGATGATGGGAATCATGGAAAGGGGTGAATTACTGTATATTTGATCAATATTTGTTTTTTTTATTAAATAAAATATTTTGAGTTTTTGTCTGAATTGGAACATTTATTTGGAGCTGATGCATTTATCCAAAAGTGATTGAGGAGAAATGAGAAGTGCTCAAATACAAAATTCCCAAATTATGAGACCGAAAGGAAGGAAACGGAGTTAAAGCTTTACAATAAAGTTTCATTTGTTAATACTTTCAAACTATCATATTTTCAACATTAAGCTTTACAAATGCTGTGAAAATTATATTGTTAAAGTTTGTTCACCGTCCCTTTAATACATTTTTAAATTGCATTTGTTAACGTGTCACACTAACGATTAACAAAACTTCTACCACATTTAATGGTTATTTCAACATTTAGTGATACATTTTTAAATCAAAAATGTAATATTGAAATTAAATACTTTATCCATAACATAATGGACAAAAATAGTATTTTAATACAGTATTTTTATTCAATATTTTATTTTAGATTTTTTTTTGTAAATGTTTGTCGTTTTTATTTTTTGTCCATTTTTAGGTTTATTTTTTTTCAATTTTAGTTTGTTATTTTAGTACTTTAAGTTGATTTCAAGTAACATGTTTTTATGATTTTAGTTAACCATAAT
>NW_015519238.1:41679-42061 GCF_001515645.1 Sinocyclocheilus grahami | reverse complement strand
TTTTTTTTTTTTTTGGATGGGCATTGATATACACAGTATTAAATATTGCAACTTCTGAAATCAGACACTTGTTGTGCACTTCAAATATTAAAAGTGCATTTTTAAAACCTGTACTTATAGATAACCTGTCTTAAACACTGCTCCTGGGCAGTTTATTTAGTTTATTAAAGTTTATTTCTAACCTGCTTCAGCACTCCTGCCTGTGTATTTTCATGTGATCCTGAAAAGTTTAATTAGCTGGTTGAGTTGTGTTTGATTAGGATTGGAGCTGAACTCTGCAAGCAGTGGGCTGCTTGATAGTATATCCGGCAATGCACTCTCACCTTATTTCAAAGACAATGTAAGTATGAAATTATACATACAAAGGCCAAAAAGCACTTTC
>NW_015519238.1:23655-24251 GCF_001515645.1 Sinocyclocheilus grahami | reverse complement strand
TATAAGGTGGCATGAAGAGTACAGTAAGTAGTCATTTAGCAGATGCTTTTATCCAAAGGCACTTCTAACAAGGCCTTTGCTCGAATCCTTGTTCCTTACTGGACTCATTTTTTGTGCTCAACAAGAGCTATGTTACATAACCTCAAGATCAGAGTTGCTATGTGAGATGATGTTTTTTTTTTCCTTTGCATTTCTTTAAATCTAAAAAACTTTGATGAGTTCTGTTCCAAAACCTAGTGAGTCGCCTACTTTCACAAGCATTTTAAGGCATCAATCATACTTTCAGCACAAAGGATGTTCTAAACAGTAGGCAGCAACATTATGTGGCCTTTTAAGATATCTTGTTTTCTCCATATTCATATTGCGAATTGTGCCATTAGCTTAGCGTCCTGCTAAAAGCAAACTTGTGAGTAGCACTGTTTTGTGTGCAACAGTATACGTAGGCAGAAGACAAGTCAGCTCACTAGTTTGCATAGAGCTATTGCTTATGTAAATTAAAAAATTGCTTTCCTTTTTGCCTTTTATTATAATGAAGTGCATAATGTTCAGGCACATCACATCTGCTAATGTTGCAATGAAATGAAACAAGTTAATAT
>NW_015519238.1:21741-22279 GCF_001515645.1 Sinocyclocheilus grahami | reverse complement strand
CTCATGTTTCTGAGAAAAAGAAAATTGTAAAACAAAAGGCACTGTTTAAATGAATGAGTTTCAATATCATAGAAAGTTATTTGTCTGTGTGCACATTGTTTCAATGAGCAATACTGATGTGTATGAGACCCATTTAAATGGTTACCACAGGAATGGTACACAAGGACAGCCATTGCCTCTTCCTTATTGCTTTGGTTTTCATTTGAGAAACGCTTCTACACTCCATTAGTTATTTGGCACAATCATGACCCAAGTAAAACTGACAACAGGCTTTGATTGTGAGTCATAATTTACTCTTTTAATATCCTATTAGACTTTATCAAACAAATAAATATTGTCCGCCATGTAAGGGAAATATGCAGCTGTTCAAATGCTCATTACACAAGAGGAATTGAAAAACAACGTCATACTGATATGACCGCACCTTAACAGTCTATGATTCTTGCTAGCTACATTCAAATGTCAACTTGATCTCTGATTAGTATCCATAGGTGTTTCTATGTAAACTGGGGTTATAGCAC
Source organism: Sinocyclocheilus grahami (assembly GCF_001515645.1). Taxonomy (NCBI): domain Eukaryota; kingdom Metazoa; phylum Chordata; class Actinopteri; order Cypriniformes; family Cyprinidae; genus Sinocyclocheilus; species Sinocyclocheilus grahami. Next base: position 21,758 of record NW_015519238.1, on the reverse strand, counting down.
TTCTTTTTTTTTTTTTT
>NW_015519238.1:2026-2844 GCF_001515645.1 Sinocyclocheilus grahami | reverse complement strand
AGAGCCAGTCTGCAGATTTGAGTTGACAGATTTCATAGAAAATCGTGTAGTGTATGATGGTCACAGACTTGTTTGTTTTCATTTGTCATGCATCTCCTAGTAACAAGGTGCATGTTTTTGCATGCAAGAAAAAAATAAAAAGTCAAAATAAAAAGTACAATTCCCTGTTTCCATCAGGAGCCATTACATGTTCAACAACATTCAATACATGTTCAACAACTCAGTGAAGTCGGACACGGTGAAGCTGAATTGGATTGCAGTTTATAATCTTTAGCATGCAGTGTGAAATATTTCACTGTATTACGTATGTTACGTTCTCTGACAGACAGCATGCTGAAGCTCAGGTTGCTGTTTTCTCCTTTTACTTGGAAAGCGATGATGTAGTCAAAACGTCCGGTAGTGTGGATTTCGCAGGTGATATACATACCCCCTGGACCCCTGCTTCTCGTAAATGCTATCAAGTATTGTGCATGTTATTTTTTGACAGACATTGATGTTGTGATATTGAAATGTTGTGGATTTGAAAACAGATGGATTGTAAGGTAATAGTTATTTATTTCTTAGCCAGCAAATATTCAGTGAAGTGATTAATGCCGATGAGTTTATGTTGATGTTTTTAATTCAGACATGATTTAATTCATAATGTGCCTAAGGAGATAACTATGTTTGATTTTATAATTAATTATAAAATGTGTTGGGGATGTTTAAAACGCTTTTTGCATAGTTCATTATACTTTTTTATATAATTAAGTTTATTTTGTGGCATTATTCAGAGATTGACATGTTTGGCTATATACAGTATGTATAAAATTAAAATT
>NW_015519238.1:0-371 GCF_001515645.1 Sinocyclocheilus grahami | reverse complement strand
TCTCCAAATCTGTTTCAATGAAGAAACAAACTCATCTACATCTTGAATGGACTGAAGGTCAGTACATTTTTCAATTTGGGTGAACTAATCCTTTAGGGTAATCAGCTTCTCATATTTGTACACTTTAAACCTAGAATATTGGTTATTTTCTATTACAACACCTTGTTGAGCAGAGATCAGCACTCATCTTTCTGATGCTCATAATGAAAATGAATTAGTTTGTCCTGTTTGGCTCCAAACAAATCTTCAAATGGCTCTTTTGATGAACAGAAAAACAGAAAGAAAAAAAAAACTTTGACTGATGTGTTGTTTTATGGCTATTTAACATTCATTGATCTCACCAGATCTAAACGAAAGCTTTTTTTTTTTTT
>NW_015519237.1:0-2538 GCF_001515645.1 Sinocyclocheilus grahami | reverse complement strand
GCAAACTAGAAGTATTAATACTACTGACACATGGGCTGGGGCTTGTTATGTTTGTAACTTTCTGACTCTATTTTCCACGCAAATGAGCCTTTCTGATCAATGATTTGCTTGTTAATGTTGCCTTCCTGGAAAGCAACATATTCCATTCTGTTGACATGTTTTAATTTTAATAAAACAAATAAAAAAAAACTTTGGGAAATGCACCCCTGGTTAGCTTATTATTCATATTACTGTTCAAAGTGATAAATATAAAATGGTAAAAGGAGAGGCTTAACCTCTCTAGAGGAACGGTTAATATTTCTTGATGTTTTCCTATTATAACAACACATTTTTCTGTATTTTCACAATCACAAAGTGTATTTAATGTGGCACACAGGTGTAATATATTTACGGAGGAATCACACCAGTGACGGGGAGGTGAGATGATCCTCTGATGCAGCTGTGACAGAATCCTCTTGGACCAGAGCAGCTTTATCAGGAACCTCTAGGAACATGGAGGTTGAGAGAGGAGCTCTGTGGCTGAAGCAGCTTGGACAGCAACTCAGGCTGAGGCTCCTACAGGGAACACTGGGGTGGCCTTGGCTGGAACGTCTTGGCAAGAATCTCTGCAGCATCATGAGAGGAACCTTTGTGGCAGGCATCTGTGTGACCCAGTCATCAGGAACCTCTGGGATGTTTTGAAACTGGAGCTGCCATGACACACAGCTGTGGAACCAAAGCAGGTTCTGAAGCAGGAACCTTCAGCCCGGGACAAGAAGCTCTGGGACCAGGGTCACTCTAGAAAGGTACCCTGTCGAGTAAACTCTGTGATACCTGTTACTCTGACCTCAGCAGGCTCTGGGGCAGCACATCTTCAATCTTTAGGGTGGCATTCACAGGGATTTCTGGAGTGGCCCTGATGGTATTTTGGGAACCAGTTGCCTGTGGCAGGAACCTCGGTGTGAGGGACCTCTGAGACCAGCAAAGCTGTGAAATGGGATTCTCAATCAGGTACCTCTGGCAGTAGTTTGTTTATTGTGGCCTTCCCTGGGACTTCTGGAGCGGCCTTGACAGGATCTCTGGTCCCATGGCAGCTAAGAAAAGGAACTCTGTGGCCATGATGCATCCATGACATGATCTCTTGAGAACTGAATGCCAGTGGCAGGGACCACTTTGGCGGTAATGAGAGGAACTTGTGGGCCGGGCTTGACAGGGTGGATGGAGATGGGGCAGCATACCTCACTTTTCTCCTCCTGGGCTCTGATGGATTTGGGTAAAGAGAGAAACAAGAGTAAAAAAGAGGCAAACCTCCGAAACCTCTTTTTCTGCCTCTTCTTATTTGTCTCGTCTCCCCTTTCTCTCCTGCCCGCCTCCCTCACCGACACTCGTAGGCATCTCTTCAGGATGAGGATGGCGCTCCGCCATGTGGTCTGTGGGTGTCGGGGTGGATGAGGATTGACCCCATGCACATACTCACCTCCTCCCTTCACTTTCTCTTCACGAGATAGTCGCTATCCCATAATAAACACTGTTATTAACACTGAACTCCTTACTCGCCACAAAGTGAGCAGGTGAGATTCGCGCTTTATATAGTCCTGCGTCACATTCTAAAACTCTTGGAATTCCTCTACGATATGATACGGGCTCATACAGAGCTGAGTGCAGCAGATTCTCACACACATTAAAACAATGTCTAATGATGAATTATGTCAAATATCAAAACATACATAAAATGTCTATTCAAAATACATTTCAGCATATTTTACTTTTTTTTCTCTATTCTTTTATCCATTTTATTTATTCTTTGTGTGCTTCATGTTTATTTGTTGTATACATATATTACAAAAAATAAAAAAAAAGAATACACTTCTTAAAACTGTTCATGGCACCTGAGTCTGTATGACATAATTCTTGCAAAGGTTTTTAACTCGGCTTGATTTATTAATATACCGCACAGCTTTATATTTCATCCAGACTAGATGAAATTAAAGTAACATTCAGGTATAAAACAAGTTAAGCTCAGTCTACAGCATAACGTCTTGATCACAATTTTATAGTTTATTTTTGCAATTATCACTGGCTGACTATACATGATTTTCTAGTTTAATATAAAAGAATAACCCTGAATTATAAACAGCACATTTTTGGCAAGTTTGCTGTAATGCACTTCTAAACGCAGAAAATAACGTAAAGGCGCATCCACATTTACTGTTGTTAAGTGACTTGACGTGGCCAAAATCCAGTCACATCAACAAGAATCCATGCAATCTGGAATTTCGTTAAATAAGAAAAAAATATATTTAAAAAATCGCTGTGCTGACCAACATACATCTACTTGGTTGGAAAGTGACTTCTGTGTGAGTCTGCTTCATTCATCACTAAACTATTCTCCAAAATTTCACTAATGTGACCCCACCTTAACTCTCTCAAAATACATCTGTTTTGGAAAAAAGCTGTGTTTACAGCGATACAGCATTTACCAATGTTCTGCAGTTCACAATTTCATTGGCGATTAATTTGGATTGCATGAATATTATTAGCATGTTAAATATTTTCATT